>NC_056576.1:36236960-36239460 GCF_018340385.1 Cyprinus carpio
CTGTGAATGGATCCCGCATCAGTAGGTCACTATCCATCGATTCAAAACAGCAAACGCTCATCTCTCGCTCTCTTTCTTATTCGTTCTGTATCCTCAGCGTTTATTCTCCAGGAAGACAATAATTCTGTAATTGGAAGCAAAAAACATCTAAGATGCTGACATAATGTGGAACGTGTGATTAAATAGATAGATCTGACTCTGGATGAGCCACCCTCCAAAGATGCTGTAAAATTCGCACACCTGTGACCACACTTCAGTCAAATTATATATTAATGCGGCAGCTTGCCTTGTTGCTAGGCAACCATAAACAGCCTACCTTATTGCGTTCCACCTGCACAATTTCTTAATTGATGTGAAATACACAAAACAGCATACTTTCATTAAAATAATAAGATTTTTTAAATTTAATTGAATGGATAGTTTTACACAAAATGCTACATGACTGAACTACACATGCGCAAACAATCAGCTCATATGACAAGCAGTGTAGTATATGATGACTTTTTAGCTAATATAATAACTGTTTATAAAAGGAGTTCACACTGCAGTAAGCAGTATGCAAGTGTTTCTTTCTAAACAAAGCTACGGTCTGTGATTACAATCATCATTCAGATGACACTTTAGTTTTTTTTTTTTTTTTTTTCATCTCATGCCATGAGCATTTTTAATATATCTTAAGGAATTGTACCTTTTTAAACATTTCAAAAGGCATGTATTTGCTACTTGCCAGTTGGTTACGTGTGGCATTATGTGAACATTCTCATTAAAGAGTGTTTTATGGTACATATGTCGTATATTGCCTACATTTTAAATTTGTGAAAGTTTATTTCTGAGCAATCACATGCACTGAATCGAGCTAATCACGTTCACACAGCTCCATGTAACGACAGCTGGAAAGTTCTGACAGCAACAGTTTTAGCAGAGGTGGTTACAGTAGATTTAGCAAGTGTGGTCTGTCCACAATCATTTGAAGAGATCATTTGCAAAAACGATAAATGCCAAATTATGACACATTGTGTTTCGTCACAGTCATGGTATCAAATAAATAATTCAATTTTTATTTATGGATTATCTCTTTTTTAATGCTTAGGAGCACTTAGGAGTCATTTTAGGTATCTATTTTTTCTTTTAATATTTCACAGTATCCTTAAAAAAGGTTGATATTTGTTGAAAAGGTTGATGTTTGTTTCTTCAAATACCGGTTTTATTTACCCATGCATATTTTCCATTGTATTTGCACGCCTCTAGCAGACAGCACAGATGCATGCAATTAAAAGTGACTTTTTTTTCCTTCAGAGATGCAACACTGAATTTCACAGATAACCTTTCCGCAAACAACGCAATCTTTGAATTCTCAAAATCTCATTAATTTTTCATGTGCCCATAAGACAAGACTATTTTTATTGGTCTCTTTCAAAAAAAAAAAATCAAGATGGAGGGCTTTACAATGTCATAAGTCTTGTCCGTGATGATAACCATTCAAGCTGGTGTGTATAAGTTGTTCTCTTTGCCAGACCACACCATATTTGCCTGATAGCTGAGTGAGTCTGTGTGGAGAGTAACCAGTAACCGTCAACACATGCCAGGTGCCAAACCTACCCCTTACTCACCAAACCCGCTCGCTAATCAGCCTAAACGACAACTAGAATGCATTATATGCTCGTGTTAATGTAAGAGTGTAAAAACAAGATTACGATCAAATCAAATCTTTTTTTGCTGTTGTTGTAATTATTTTACTTAGTAGAATTCTAAAGAATTTAAAACCTGTAGAACTTGTCTGTCTTTAATCTATTTTTAAATTGATGGGCAATGTTTGTCATAACAATGCTTTGCTTCTCATTGTACTTGTGCTTTTATGCATATTTTCCGTATAGGCAACTTCTGGTCTACTACATGTGTCAAAATGTGCAGTAAACAAAAGAGCTCACTGTATTCCACAACTTGTAGCAACTTGAACTTCCATGTTCAGTGCTACAAATGAATCGCAAGTAATGCAAGTCACTTTTTTTTTTTTTTTTTACACGTTTTTTGTAGGATGTTTTAACATAGTTGTGTTACATACCACAATTTCAAATATATCTTTGTGTGAGGCCCATACTTTACACAAGCACATGCATGCAAACTCACTTTTGCTGCATTTTGAAATGCTCAGACCGCAATAAAATGCAATGCAAGTATGTGTTGCACTCACAATAGCTGATATTATCACACCCTTGTTACACACATTTGTTACTATCACAGCAACGTAAGAGCACACAGTTTGCAAAAAACTATCAAATCTGTTTCATTCTACTCTGCTCCGCTCGTCACTGGAAATCTCTTATTGAAAATAAATGATGCTCGGCCACTCGGTGGATCACTGACTGTATGAACCCCCTTAAGACCTGTTTAGTGCCTGCATGCTAAAATTACAATGACACATCTCACAACAGCACAGCTATTCATAATCAACACAAATCATACTATATCTTCCTGCAACACTGGGCTAAAGGAAATTAAT
>NC_056576.1:36579460-36581960 GCF_018340385.1 Cyprinus carpio
AGAGGATATGAGTGGAGTCCAGCTCTCCTCACAGGGAGCGCTTATGTGAGTGAGTGACCGTGTGTGAGTCTGAGGTACTGCTGAGTCTGCATACTACACACAGAGAGACAGAAAGACACATTAGCTTGCTTCTGAAGCCCAGAGAGCTGCCTTTGCTGGAGCTTCTATGGCAACAACGTCCTGACTGTCACATGAGCTATTTGGGGAATTATTTGTAGGAAGCAATCTGCAAACCACACACAAAAAGGTTCTTAAAAAAAGAGCTCTGGGGATAATCTGATAAATATAGTTTGATGTTAGCATGATGCCAAGCTCGTCCTGGAATTCAGAGACTCAAAGGATCTTGCAGTATTACAAAACATTAACATTAAAACAAAGAAAAGGTATAATCTATAATGTTGTAGAAAAAACTATCAATCGAATCTGTAAAGGGTCTACTTTTTTTTGTATACAGACATAATAACAACAAAACTTTGTGCACTTATAAAATAAAGATAACAAACAAGGAGTGCTGTCTGCAGCCTTTGTCTGCGCTGATCGTCAGATACAAATGCGTCATTAAAAATGAACTGTAACTCAGTGAATACTCAACACAGAAGACATGAGAGAGATATCTATAGAAAAGCCTGACACGTCTACTTTTTTTAAACTAACAAAGTGCTGCTGAAAACACATATTCTGTGATAAAGTAATCCATATGAAAACAACGCGATGTCCGTTTTTCACGTCTCCTCTTCATTAGCTCTTAAACGGAAGATTTGGAATGCGACACACGCATCTGCAAACCACCCCCGCTCCCCCGCCCGAGCGCGCTTTTGAGATTCAAATGTTTCACAATAGAAGCGCGCGGCTTTTGAATACGCCCACACAACAGAAGACAACGCCGCGAGACTGTTCTTCAAGTTTTTTTTATTTTACTGTTTGCTTCGCCATGAGAGGAATAACATTATTCACCCCAAAAAGATGTGATGTGGTTGAGGATTTGAGATTTGGATTTCCTCAGAAAAAAGAATGAAGCACTTTATTCAGCAGAGATCAATAAACATGAGTAAGTCTCTTTTTATTTATTTATATACTTGTACTAGTTTTCACATAACGTGTGAACATTTTACTAGTTAGACTTTTTTCCAACCACTCCTTTTCCAAACTATAATTTCCTGACTAAATGTATAATCAGTGAAATTTATGGGAGTTTCAATAACAATATACACTACTATACCATTCAAAAGCTTGATGTAAATAATATAAATGTAACAATAAATGTAACTGTAGACAAATGTAACAATCATTGCTGTTCTTTCAATTTATCCCCCCTAAAAAAACTGAAAAAAAAAAAAATATTCTCAGCTCTTTTCAAACATAATAATATAATAATAATAATATAATAATAATAATAATAATATGATGATGATGATAATAATAACAATAAATGTTTTTTTGTAGAAAATAAGATTGTTAAAAGGATTTCTGAAGGATTGTGTGACTGGAGTAATGATGCAAAAAATTCAGTTTGAAAGTCAGCTTTGATTTTTCCTAATAAACTGCTAACTGCACTCACAAGTGAATATTAAATTATGTTGTGGGATAATTAAATATTTTCTAAATAAACTACAAACATAAAATTATATAGATTTATTTTTGTCCTCACATTCTTTCTTGTAACTCATCCCTCTCAGCCTTGACACAGCTGACTGAATGGCTCATTATGCAGCTCATTATGCAGGCCTTTGTCTTTCTCAGGTTGAATTCATGATAGTTGACGCCTACTTGCATATGACTTTAAGAACAAAAAAAGTGTCTTAGAAAATTTAAATCATATATTGTTTTCTGTAAGTGAGTAAACAAGATGATTTTCACATCATTTAGAAAAAAAAATTCTAGGCTACAAGCTCCAGTTCTCAAAATTCCTGGGAACCAATTTTTCTGTATGTGTTTTATTGCCTTATTCAAGTGATTTAACATTTTTAGTTTTTCACTAACCACGCATAACATTTTTTTTTTCAAAAACACAATCATGTACATACATGCTGCTCACATATTATTATAGCCTACTTTGAAGAACCGTGAAAAAAAAATGATAATGAATATTTTATATGGTGCACATTTAGCAAAATGCTCCTCTCCAGAGTTCATTTTTCTAGCTGATTAATGAGCTCATGGTCACCGAATATGTTTTTCTGTGGTAAACACAACGTTACTTGACACACTGTTTACAAGCTATTTTTGTCTTTCCGCATTTGAAACACTGATTGAGTGAATACATGAGTTGTACTCTTTCTTTTAACATAGCTTCGGATGTTCATTCGTGTTTATTTAATGCTGTATTCATTTCATATTTGAATTTTGTAATAAAATGGAAAGAATTTGAAATCTGAGACTTTGTTTCGTATCAAAAGTAACAAATTGCACTTTATTGGATGGGAAGCGCTACAATGTTCCCTTCATTATCTGTCAGGCTAGACTAACTGATTCTTGGGATTTAAGAGCCGATATCGTTTCA
>NC_056576.1:36586960-36772073 GCF_018340385.1 Cyprinus carpio
TATCTTTTAGAAATATGTTTTAAATTCATACTGAATGCATTTATGACTGTAAAGCATGTCTGTGTGTGTCAAAATCGTGATTAAAATCGAAATCGCAAAATTGATCAAAGAAATCGCGATAGGTTTTTTTTTTTTGTCCATATCGCACAGCCCTAGTTATAAAGCAGCAGTCTACAGAAGCCATGGAATAAAAGAATAATAATAATAAAAATGAAAGCTTATATTTCAAAATTCTGATTTTTTCTCGCAGAATTGTGAGATAAAATTGGTAAATGTTACAGGTTTAAATAGTAGGCTATTTCATGCTGTAAGTGTAGGGCTAATACAATATGACCCCTATGTACCACAAATGTGAATATTATATAGACTTATTGCTTAAATCAAATTTATTCTTTAAAAGTAGGGTAATAATAGCAGGTTTAATCCATAGTCTGTCCGTTTAAACGTCTGCGTTTAGCTTCAAATGGGGTCTTTGATGACAGTATTCTATAAAAATGATTTGCATTCCGATTCTAACATCCAAAGGGACGTTTAACAGTTTTATCTAATAAATTAACAACTACAGTGTTTTAACAACTTCTTCATTTCTGAGAAATACTATCATGGCCGTGGGAAGTAGGGGTGCTGCATGTGCTGCAGCACCCCCGTTGGAAAATGCAGACATTACTGCACTCTCTGACAGATGCAAAAAAATAAATACATAAACGTATTAAAACATTTTTTAAATCCTCCTGTGTGTTATTAACCTAAGAAGTTTATGCATGAGGAGGTTTTGAGCACAACTAAATAATTATTGACCCTTTCGCACGTACGTACGATCACACCGGTGTGATCAGTCTAGGCTGGTCCCAGTGCATGACGTGATCAACTGCTAAATTCAAATGTGCTTTCACGAGTTGGCTGGCGCTGAGCCAGAGAGAGGCGCGTTCAGAGCATAGGTTCAGAGCTGTCATATATCAACACTTTTCAGTGTTTTCAACCACATAATGTTTATTTTAGGTTTCAGACATATAAGTACTAAAAAAAACAATACATTTAGAGTTTGTAAAATACACACTGATGTCAAAGGAAGAGGCAATAATAATCCTTTCCATTATAATTAGACACGTTGGTTTATTCATATCAGATACACATGTGTAAGTAACTTTAAAGTTTACTCTATTCTTCTCCCAGTTCACCAGCCACTTACTTTTATGTATTTCGGGAGAAGTGGGTGAATTCACGTGTTGTAAATCCAACAGATCCGATTCTCTGAACTGCGTCTGCGGCACAAACTAAGATGCCGTCGCGCATACAGCTCAACTAACGCGATCGTTATAAAGGTGTTTTAAAACACTTCCACTCGCATATATTTGACAATCGGAATATCAGATATTTCATGCAATATCTAACAAATTTGTGAATATTTTGAATAAAAAGGAAAAATGACATAAAAGCAGATCATCATTCATTCAGCTCTGTTGTTGTTGCGGTGTGTCACGTGACAAGCAATGACGCGTCACCAATTGTGTCTGTGTTTACCTATATCAGTGGCCTCATCCGAGCGATCATTCTCCAACTTGCGCCGATTAAAAACATGGTTACGGTCCACCATGACACAGAAGAGACTCACACACTTGTCCCTGATGAATGTCCACACAGACATTTTGAATGCTTTGGACATCCATTCCCTCATGAGAGACTTTATCTACTCAGCTCCTGAGCGCCAAGCCACATTTGGAGTAATTTAACAGGAGCACCCTGCTCAAGGTTAAATGTTTGGTTTATTATGAGCTGCAGCTGAGCAGTTTAACATAACATACACATTAATTTCACACTGATAATTTTGCTGCAGAAATGTATTTGGTTATATTATTGTGTGCTGTGCAAATTGGGCTTTTGAAATGGTGAAAATGTGCCTGTATTTGGATATGTTCGTGTGCGCTGTCAGCCTGTGGACCGTTTTAATTATTCGTAGGCTATTTTTATGTTCTTATTAGCTGTGTTCTGTGAGTGTGTGTCTGCGCCCTGACAGAGCCATAAGTTTAAATAACGTAGGCTTATATGTGCTGTTAAAAATATTTGCTTTTGTGGATGTTCTTGTCCGCTGTGCGCGACAACCTTTTGGAGCTGTTTAACTATCTTGGCTATTTGTACGTGTCTGCTATGTGCAGCCGGAGTCTGGTTACAAGATTGATATAAATATGTTTAATTCTTATTAGTGTGTGTTTACTTTGTTATTAGACTTAGACATTATTAAGAGGTGTCCACCTGACACGCAAAAAATGCACCTCCCACTACAGCACCCCCAACTTAAAACCTCTTCCCACGGCCCTGAATACTATACTATATCATACAAGAGTTACAGAATCAAAAAGCTGCTATCTGAAAGGAGAAATGCATTGTCTTCTGACTACTGCCACCTGCTGGTGTGGAGAGTTATCATTCTCTCACACAGACGCAGGTTAGTCGTCGGCTGTAGTGAACAGCAGCTTTCTGGTCCAGATAGCTAGGTTGGTTTGGTCTGTCTGTGTCTTAACATTCACAGGGTAAAGTTATTCCTTAAATGACATCCTAATTCAGTCCATTACAACAGTCTGTGTCACATCCGTTCACACATTTTGAACACTGGAGCACTTCGTCGGATTGTGCCTGTTCTCACCTCTCTTGTCGTATCGAATCCGTTTTCCTGAGCTTCTCCTCCCATGTTTCATTCAGCTCTGCAATGATCTTCTCTGTTTCCTGTTAGAAACACAGTAAGACACTGCTAGACAGACATACTTACTTTCTCTGTTTATACTCTATTTTACATATAACCTTAATTAGTTAGAAACACTCTCAGCATTTGGATTTGCTGACATTGTGTTTAGTTGACATGCCTTTGAAAGTCATCTTATGGAAAGTTTGAAGTAAGCAAAACTTCTAAAATTACAACATCTTTATCTACTTTAAAGGGTTAGTTCACCAAAAAAGTCTTTCTTTCTTCTGCCGAACACAAACGAAGACCAAACAACTGACGGTAGCCAACGACTTCCATTGTGTTTTTTACCATACTATGGAAGTCAATGGCTGCCGTCAACTGTTTGGTTACCGACATTTTTCAAAACATCTTCTTTTGTGTTCAAAAGCTGAAAGAATTTCATACATGTTGAGTAAATATTGACAGAACTTTAATTTTTTGGTGAACTTTCCCTTTAATACTAAGGAGCTGTATTATGAAAGTAGGCTCTCCAACGCTGCTGTTCTGGTATTTGGCTGATGCTGGAAAGACTGAGAATGTGCCATCATGTACCTGGAGTCTCTCCACAGCCTCCTCTTTGCTGATGTGTGCAGTAGGACTGGTGGGCGTCATACCCTCCATCGGTGCATCAGAGGTAGACGGCACATATGCGAGCGAGGGCTGATGGAGCTCACCTGACGCTCCTCCCAAAGCTGTGCAGCCCGTTTCAGTCCCTGAGAGAGATGAGTGTGCAGTTATTGGTCACGAGTTTTATATAAAAATGTCCTGGCTCTTCCAAGCTTTATAATGGCAGTGAATGGGGCCCGAGATTTAGAAGTCCAATAAAGCTCATCCATCCATCAAAAAACTGCTC
Organism: Cyprinus carpio; assembly: GCF_018340385.1. Classification (NCBI taxonomy): domain Eukaryota; kingdom Metazoa; phylum Chordata; class Actinopteri; order Cypriniformes; family Cyprinidae; genus Cyprinus; species Cyprinus carpio. The sequence goes on from NC_056576.1 coordinate 36,590,533, forward strand.
CACACGGCTCTGGGGGTGAATGAAGGCCTCCTGAAGCAAATTGATGTGTTTTTGTAAGATAAAAATCCATATTTTAAATTTTATAAACTGTAATCTCTAGCGTTCTAGTAATTTCTACGTTCATTCGGCGGATGACGTATGCGTAGCGCATGCACCGGTGAGAATATGCTAGTCTCGTGAGAACCAATGTTTGAAGTAAAGTTTCCTTACTTTAGCAAAGGAAAACCAGTCTACTCTTGGCTTATATCGAAATCCTCTGACATGTTTACAAATCTTCCTTTTGTACGTCTAATTTGTGACCAGTGCTCTTTCCGCTGCGCTTCCGTCACTTCTCAACGGAGCTTATGCTACTCCTACGTCATTCGCCGAAATGAACGCGTGTATGACTAGAGATAGAGACTACACTTTATAAAGTTTTAAATATAGATATTTTTCTTACACAAACACATTGATTCTCTTCAGGAGGCCTTTATTCGTCCCCCAGAGTTGTGTGAGGCACATTTTATTATGGATGGATGCACTTTATTGGACTTCTTTTGGACTGGAATTCATCATCGCAATTGATCACATTTTAACATAGATTCACATATAAATATTTAAATAAAAACTTTTTTTTGAAATTGGTACAATATTTCAGTTTTACATTTTTTTTTTTATTAAATAAATATAGTCTTGGTGAGCATAAATAATGTAGACCTCTTTAAAAAAAACAAAAAACTATTATTAAACTCAACAGACTTTTATGTATGCTTATTTAAATAATAATAAAAAAACCTATTAATAATAATTTTTTTTTTACAATTATAAATGGTGATTTATTATTTTAAGTAATGAGAATCACAGCTGAAAATGAATGAAAAATTATGTCTATGCAAATATCTCAAAGGCTATAAAAAGGCTTAAAATACTTTTTTCCCTTTGCTTTTTTGTGATGAATAGGTTATGTTTGAATATGTTTTCATGAAATCAACCGTGTCACTGCATGTTGATATCAGGCACACCAAAGATAGTCCATTTTGCTTTAAAGGAACGCAGTGAGTCTCCAAGACACATTACCCATGTTTATCCCCTATGTAGCGCGGTGCATTGTGACCTCCTGAGACGGCTGTTAATGACAGGTGTGAAGACATGTGGATGTTCACCTGAGGCAGTGATGAGGTTACTGAGCCCCTGAGACAGGAGGAGCTCTTTGAGTCTGTTGACCTCTTCCTTCAGCTCCCTGACGAGCCGTGCGTTCGGATCCTCGTTAATGACAGCGTTGCACTTTATCTGCTTGGCTCTGTCTGCATACCTGCAGCCACACACACAGTGCTGCTCAGACAGTGTGTACAGCACATACACACACCTCACATTTGTGTTCATAAGAAAGACCTATGGCTCCCTCGGGTGTGTTTTTACCTGAGAGTACTGAGTGTTTCTTCATAATTAATATCTGCAGGGCTCAGGGCAGCGATCATGGCCGTGCGCGAGTTTCCACCTTCAGACACAAACACTCAATTAAACTCTGCGAGAAGCAGAAACAACTGAAACAAAACCTAAAGGTCTATTCACACCAAAATGAAAAGGCACTGCTCTAACAAAAGTTAAAATTCGCTTATTACAGAAATAATAATAATAGCGACTAGTACAACATTCCTTTATGTAATTATTAAAGTGAAATATCAAATACATCAACAAATTAAAGCTTTGTAGTACTTCTCATTTAAGTAAACGATGTTTCAAGTTTTTCAAGCAATTATTCAAGGAAACTGTGAGCCAGTAATAGAGAAATAAGTGAAGAGCAGTAAGTGGATCTTTTTCTTCTTGATATTGCTGTTTGACTGATATTAATATCATAATAGAGCATGACAGGTCTATTAGACCTAATTTTTTGGGCACTTGCTCATACACTGAGGTGTCAGTAAGATTTTTTTAATGTTTTTGAAAGAAGTATCTTCTGCTCATAAAGGCTGCATTTATTTAATCAAAAACTGTAATATTGTGAAATAGTTTTACAGTTTAAAATAACTGTTTTCTGTGTGAATCTCTGTTAAACTGTAATTTATTTCTGTGATGTGCAGCTGTATTTTCAGCATCATTACTCCAGTCTTCAGTGTCACATGATCTTCAGAAATCATTCTAATATGATGATTTAATGCTCAAGAATCATTTTCTTTTATTATTATTATTATTATTATTATTAATTTTCTTTCCTGGATTCTTTAATAATTAGAAAGTTCAAAAGAACAGCATTTATTTGAAACAGAAATATTCTAAAATGTTATACACATCTTTACTGACATTTTTGATTCATTTAATGTCTTTGAGCTGAAGAAAAAAAAAAAATTCAAAAAAAAAAAAATACAAATAAAAAAAATCTTACTGACCCTGAATTTTAGAACAGTAAAGTATTCAAGACAAATCAGCTGTTTACATAAATAAGCATTTTAAAAATCCAGGCAACCCAAACTTCCAAACATCCAGTCTGTGATCAGGCCTTTGGAGAACAAGACATACCTAGGTTTTCTCTCAGTAGCCACGTGAGCACAGAATCCCTGTAGGGAATGAAATCAGAGCGTCTCTTCTTCGAGCCCTGCTGTGGAGGAGAAACACACTGTTACTCATGACAAAGAACTCCGCATTTGAGACAAAACACTGAAAGACCACTGAAGAGAAATGAGGTGAAGAACTGAACCGGAGCAGCAGTAAGAAACAAAGGAGAGATGGAAAAACGAATGAAAAGGAAAATAAGAAGTTCCTACCATGTCTGCCAGTGCTGAGATGACTTTACCCAGTGTTGTCAGAGATTTGTTAATATTGGCTCCCTCCTAAAAAAACAAAAAAAAAAAAAAAAAAAAAAAAAAACACAATGCTTTTGAACTTTCTATTAATGCTTGATAAGATTAATACAAACAACAGTAAGTTGTCATAATTCACTCCGCAAAATCCTTTTCATAGCTTTTCAATGTAATTCAAGTAACTGTCACAAAAATGATAAAAGTGTTTGACTCGTGTCCAATTTAAGCCATGATTCCCCCAGAAAACTTCCCTTCCACTCAATATATATATATATATATATATATATATATATATATATATATATATATATATATATATATATATATATATAAATTTACTGGTCAAATATATGGAAAAATTATGATTTTTATTGTTGTTGTTTTTTTTAAAAAGTCTTCTGCTCACAAAATCTGAAGTTATTTGATAATACATACAGAAAAACCATTAATATTCCAATTTATTATTACAATTTAAAGCAGCTGTTTTCTGTGTGAATCTCTGTTAAACTGTAATTTATTTCTGTGATGTGCAGCTGTATTTTCAGCATCATTACTGCAGTCTTCAGTGTCACATGATCTTCAGAAATCATGAAAATATGATGATTTGCTCCTTAAACATTTCTGATTATTATTAATGTTGAATGATACACTACTCATTCAAAAGTTTGGGGTCAGTAAGATTTTAAGTAAAATAATACTTTTATTGTGTAATGATGCTTAAATTGATCGAAAGTGACAGTAAAGGCATTTATAATGTTGCAAAATATTTCTATCTCCAATAAATACTGTTCTTTGCAACTTTTTATAAATCAAAATGATCCTGAAAATAAGTATTACGGTTTGCACAAAAAATATTTAAACATTTAACTGTTATAAACTGTTTCCAACATTATAAATAATAAGATTCATTATTAGTATTTGAGCACCAATAATAACAAAGTGAACACCAAATCAGAACATTAGAATGATTTCTGAAGGATCATGTAACTCTGACAGAAAAAAAGTTATTTTAGATTATAATATTCACAAATTTATTTTTATATTTCACAATATTACTGTTTTTACTGTTTTTGATTAAATAAATACATCCTTCAATATATCAATATATTATAATTGTCTTAAAGTGACAGCACTTTCTTAATGTTAATCAAACAACAATTACATTACTCACTGCTCTTGACTGAATAGCCTTTGTAACTTCAATAAGGATTCATCTTAAATTTATACAGTCAAATATGCAATGTGGTTTTACATTTGATTACTTTATTCAATTTCTGTACCTAAAAAATGTTACCAAAAAAAACCTTTTATTTGCACTGTTGTATTTATTTGTTCTGTTGCTGGTAATTAGATCATTTGTTCTTATCTTCTTTATTTTTATTTGCACATATAGTCCCTTTTCCCTAAACATAGCACATACGGAAACCGTGACTCTGAAACCACAATATGATTTTACATATACGGTCAAAAAAATAAAAAAATAAAAAAACAGTCACCTTACTAAATGTGATTACAATATAAAATAATGGTTTCTATTTTAATTTATTTCTGTGATGCAATGCTGAATTTCCATCAGCATCATTACTCCAGTATAAAGTGTCACAGGATCTTCAGAAATCATTCTAATGCTGAATTATTATTAGAATTATCAACAGTTGCGCTGCCAAATATTTTTGGGAAAACTGCGATACTTTTTTCAGGATTCTTTGATGAATAAAAAGCTAAAAAGAACAGCTTTTATTCAAAATATAAATCTCTTCTAACAATATAAATCTTTGCTATCACTTCTGAACAATTTAACACATCCTTGCTGAATAAAAGTTTTAATTGCTTTCAAAAAAAGAAAGAATAAAAATGTACTGACCCCAAACTTTTGAACTGTAGTGTATATTGTTAGAAAAGATTTCTATTTTAAATAAATCCTCTTCTTTTTAACTTTTTATTCATCAAAGAATCCTGAAAAAGCATCACAGGTTCCAGAAGAATCTGAAGCAGCAGAACAGTTTCAGCTCTGATAATAAATCATCATATTATTATGATTTCTGAAGATCATGTGACACTGAAGACTGGAGTAATGATGCTGAAAATACAGCTGCACATCACAGAAATAAATTAGATTTGAATGTATATTAAAATAGAAAAGTGTTATTTTACATCATAATAATATTTCACAATGTTAAATTTTTTCCTGTATTTTTGATCAAATAAATGCATCCTTGATGAGCAGAAGAACTCCTGTAAAAACATTAAAAATCCTTCTGATTCGATGGTGCATGTGATGATGAGAGTTTTTTTGTGTGTGTAAACTATTCCTTTCATTCAGAACTAATGTGGCATCAGACCGACCTTCAACCTCATGCCTCTGGCTCCGGATGAGTCTGCTCTCTCACTTCCTGCCAGATCAACCAGACTGATCTTGCTCACCTGAACAGACGACGAGAAACCAGACTGAGCACAGAACAGCAACAAACGAGGGTTTTAAAATGCCAGACGCTCACCTTCTCGGTGTCCAGACTGGTCATGTGATCATGTCGACGCTGAGTGAAGAGGATGGTGAAGACCGCATGCGAGCGACTGCTGGTCTCGTTCATGTTAGTAGCAGCAACCGTCCTTACAGTAACAGAAAACAAATCATATATTTAATCCAAGTTATATATTTCATATGATTATAATAATGTGTTATTATAGCAATGTGAGAAATCATGCTTGCGATACCTCGGCATTTTTGATTTGTTTCATTTGTTTGCCTTTAATTTGCATCTCATTTGCATGAACTCATTGAGCAAACAGAATAACATGCTTTTTTTTTTCAATTAAACGTTGAAATGAATAATACCTGGCTTTGTTGCCGGTGTCCATGAGATCTGCGATATCACTGTAGTTGGTCACTGCCATTTTGGAGAGGTCTTCTACATAAGGGCCCATTATTGGGTGCTCTCTGACCCTCAAGGACCCTCTGCTTTTTGGGTTCAGCAAGTCCCGAACCCGCTCACAGTAAATCTCCATATATGAAACCTAAAAAATAGACATCGAATTATATCAGATCTTTTATTGACTGTATAATACATAAGGAGACACTCATTTTATTCCAGAAATTGTTGAGAAAAAACAATTCTCGCAGTTCTTTTAAGACTGTAAATTCACTCAAGCATACCTCAACAGAGAAGGACAGGTCAGGGTCAGTGTTTTCTGCCGTCTGTCTGAACAAGTCCTCACACATCTATGGGAGATTAAAAAAGAAATGGTGAACAATGAGAGAGATGTCAAGTAAAGTCAAGTCAAGTTTATTTATATAGCCCTTTAAAACAACATAAATGCTGACCAAAGTGCTGCACAACATACCAAACAAAACATCCATTGTACAATACAATTTAAAGACTAATAATAAGATGTTAAAAGAAAGCAAAACAAAAAATAGGAATTAAGACCGGAAACATCATGCAATTTAAAACAATGTTTAAGACTAAAAAATAATAATATTAATTTAATAATTAATATCAAATTACACATATGCCTGAGAAAAAAAATAAGTTTTAAGAGAAGATTTAAATGCAAAAAGTGTAGGGAATTCCAGAGCTTAGGACCAAGAATTGAGAAAGCTCTGTCGCCTTTGGATTTAAGTCAAGATTTCGAGATGTGATCACTAACAGAGCTCAAATCAAGTACAGAATACACTAATAACTGCTTCAAGTAATTTCTATTAGTACCTCTGACAAACCACCCACTACTCTCTAATAAACGGACCAACTATGTTTTTTTGTTTATAACATTATTTTGTTTTTTATGAATGCATATCTTTAACACAATTGACCTGTTACTGTTGCTACGTTCGACAAGCCATGGCTTGACTAGTTATAGCACGAAATAAACATTAGTGAACATCAGAAGCTATCTTGTTTCGGCCAGTCGTCAATACACGCCTTTTTATAAGTTCAAGTTTGGCATCATGATTGGTCCGGTCGCCTGTCAATCAAACTCCAAGTAAAGGGTCAAATATCGTTTATCAATTATACACTATCAATTACGCTTGCACACAAGCCTCAAATACACTCACTGCATGACTCTCTGAAACACTTGAGTCTGATTGGTCAAAACAGGGCTTTCAGCAGTCTGATATTTTTACTAATGGAGTGCAACTGTCCCCGCCCACTAGCCTTGGCTCCTATTCATCTTTTCCCATGATGACTTTAATACAGTCTTTGTTTCATCAGAAACTCCTCCGTTAAACATGATTTAAAGTAAGATGAAACAATGCAGGCTGATGGATTCAACAAAAGCGTACGTCATCGATTAACAACCACAACAGGTCTGATTTTAAGGTTTAAGATTTATCATTAACAGTCCTCTATGGAGAAAACGAATGGGATAATTATTTATTTTTTTATCAACTGTTGACCGTCGTACATGGAAACCCATAAATCAGGCCGTTCATCTGCATAAATGATACTAATGCTACTTTTATACCTCTTGTATCACAGAGGACTTACAAACTTAACTCTTACATCTCAATTATCTACTATACTGAAAATTAAACATAAGGACCTAATATTACCGTAATACTGTCGTAGTGCCAGTTTGACTTAATTTTGAATGATTTTAATTTGTTTTCCCTGTAGTTCTGTTTTTTTTTTCTTCCTTCATAGTAAAATCTTACATAGCAACACATTAAACTTCAAATATATACTGACTCCATTGCTTTATTCATTTTACTTGTGGACAGAAAAAAAAAAAAAAAAGTTTTTATTCACGCTATCTGCATAAAATACCTGTGGTATGATGCCTTGCTGCCCCGGATCCTGTTTTCCCATCATTGTGTACGACTTTCCTGCACCAGTCTGTCCATAAGCAAAAATGCACACATTATAGCCCTCGAAAGCATGAAGCAGCATCTCCTCGCCAATGTCCTGATACACCTTCCCCTGAGATGCAAAGGATGGGTCTTCCTCCTGCAAACACACAGATGTCTGTGTTCAGATGAACGTCTGAGGAAGATGAATGCTAGTATTTGGTACATGATAACAAATCATACATAAAATTGTGTCTTGATTTTATGCACCCTTCTGTTGTCATTTACATGCAAGCATAAACATCTGAAGTTATTGTGTTTCTTGCCACAGTTGCCTTTGATGTACTCACTGGCAGAACAAGACGAATGAACTGTGGCATGATTTTTTCAATTATGTATTTGATGAAATGGGGACTTTATATACCTTACAGCGTGACTTTGTTACAGTATACCTTTCTGTAAAGCTGCTTTATTGATAGGTTCATACAGTTAAAAATATTGCGGCAGCTAGTCTTGCATCTTATCCCACCTGTTTATATTGCAAATGTTTTTTTTTTTTTTTTAATGTGATTCAATGACAGAAACTTACTGAGCTGTGTGACCAGTATGAATAGTCAAAAGTGAAGTTCTTGGGTGCATCCTTGGGTTGCTTGGGATTAATAATACCTGCAAAACATAGACAAAGTTCACACACAGTATTGGTGACAGTCATTTAATTAAACTGCATTTACATAAAAACAAGTACATTATAATTTACATGCAATCCCTGTCTTATAATAACATCACATTCATTTTAGTGAGCAAATTTGGGGAAAAGAATATACTACACTATTTTACTTTAATGTATTTTCATTCCCAAATTTGCTCATTAAAATAAAACTTAACACTATAAAATGTTATGCAAGTGTATATTAAATAAAGAGACATGAAACATGAAAACAGTGGAGTTCCTGGTAACCACTTTAGCCATGACTATATTCACAATAATGCACAATCTAGAGTGCCTTATTATCGAAATCCTTTAATCACTTTTGAATGCTCAGGTGTATATGTGCTAGACAGCACTATAAACACAATAAAGCTAGATCTAAATCTAGAGGATCACGTCTATCCTCTCTTTATATCATCATATCGCCCTGCCCTTGGCTCAACGGTAAAGCACTACAGACATGACTTACTGTAAAACTGCTTTGAAACAATGTGAACTGTGAATAGTGCTATACACAAAATAAATTTAAATGCTGTGTCTAGCATCCATACATTCAAAAGAAATGTGCATCTAATGATACAGCCTCCCTGTAAATATACACGCCTCCCTGAACAGACTAGTTACCTAATGGATCACAACACAGACTAGTCAATTCATAACACGTGAAGTTTTGCATACTGCAGAGGCATGCAGACGTCATAGCTGTGAATATACAGCATAATTTAGCACATCTGGAGTAGGGATGCATCGATTAGAGATTTTGTTGGTACGATTACTGTAATAATCATGGTTTCACAATTATTATGCATTTATTCATTTCACAACGTAACTTATGTATAAAATCACATGAACACTCTTTAGATTTTAAAGTGTTATTTATTGCTGCCTTTTGAAACAGAATTAACGCAGTAACCAAATAATGCATCACAAAATAATAATAAAGACAAACAAAAAATTATTTTATTCCCATTGGAATTTAAAAAAAAAGTTTAATTTTTGAAAATAACAATCGGAAATAGAGCGAAAAAGTATTTAGTGTTTTCAGTTTGTGCATTCTTTTGGACCTGAGGTAGAGAACTTTTAAACATGGTGAAAAAAAATCTTGTCCGTTTTTTACTTCTAAATAATACCGTAACAGGGATCATAAATAATAATGCTAATGAAGTATTATTATTAATATAAAACAAATAGGCTATTAACTTTATTCCCCAGGGGAAACTATCATTGTAATCATCTGTCATACATACACATTCATTTTAATAATTAATCTGATTTAACATGTGGCTTGAGAAAAGGATGTCTATAGTTTGGTTTGTGAGATTGGATCGCGCTGCGCACACAGAAACATTCAGGAGCACAGAAACTTGTTGTCCACGCTGCCCCACGACATTTATTAATAAAATATCTCAGAAACTGGATCGCTACATTATATTCATCAGCAGTGAGGGGGTAAAATCTCTGTTTGAAGTGATTAAAATCCCAGCTTTGTTTGTAGAGAGACGTGCAGACGCAGGTTATTCACACACGCAACTGTCATCTCTCTCTCTTTAGGATTTTACGAGCCTTTACGATTAATTAACCGTGACCTTTTAAAGCGTGGTTAATCGCTGCATCCCTAATCTGCAATGTTGCACCGACCAATCAGCATTAAAGACCAGAACTATTTGTATTTTATTTACATTTACAAGTAAACAGTCCTTGCTTCTTAAAAGTGTGTGAGTGTATGAGAAGTGAATGAGAATGCAAGCTTTTCTTATGTCATAGTATTTCCCAAGTCATGTCAACACACAGTCCCATCCCAGCTCGGCAAACACTGCAGGGCCACAGCTCTTCCCCTACATACACATTTCTTTCAGCAGCTTCAGAACGACCTTTGACACGATACCCTCGCCAGACCCTGCCCACAATGACAACTCAGTGAGGTTCTCCCTCAGGATTTATGTCTTGTTTTCCAGTGCAAATGTCTAAAGACTCTTAAGAAGTCTTTGAGACTTGAGATAAGAATTCTTGTTTTATGAGAAATTGATCCAAATTAAGTGAGTATTTAAGCATTTATTTACTTATTGTTTGTAATGCATGCAACATTTAATGCCATGACTTCATGAATTTAAGACTTTCTGCTCCAATTTAAGATCTTATGAATGCCTTAATTTGTGGAAGGGCAAATTAGGAGTTTTTAAGACCCGCAGAAACCCTTAAATATGTTTTTGATGTGGCCATAACATTGTTTTCTGAAGCTGCATCTATGTATATTTACACAGACTCTTCAGAGGTGGCATGAATGCATTTACACCGCAATTAGAAATGCATAGATAATGCTACGAGATCAACGGGTGTAAAATGGGCATTATTGTTTTATTACTGAATATTGAATTATATTTATTTATTTACTTACAATGAAATGATACTCTAAACATGAAACTAAAACCACCAGCAGGTGGCGGCAACTCTTAATGAGTGAGTCATTCATTCAACAGATTCGTTCAAACGCTGACTGATTTAGAAACAAAGCAGGTGACTGTCTTTATGAATGGACGCAATTGTGTATATATTAGGGCCCTATGAATTCTGGGATGTGGAAAAACGTGGATGGAATCGAGTCATTACAATGGAATTTGCTATATAACGCGGAATGTCATGGAATTTGTCAAATTTTGGATGAATAAATCAAAAGTAGATCAGTACACAAATCAAAATCGCAATGTAGACTAGCATCTGTGAATATTAAAACGCAAAAGATTATTTAAATATGAAATCTACATGTTCATATCATATTATACACACACACATAGAAGCTAAGGACTCCATGGCAACCCGTCAAAATAAGAGTTTGGTTTTGCTTGAAGAAATTGTGACAAAAATGTTTCTGTTGTACAGTAGAATGTACATCTCGATAATATTAATAATTATGAAATATATATATATTTAAAACATTATTTTTAAGGAATAATGCAGATTTTTCTTCTGTGTTTTAATTTTAACCATAAACCTCTGTTGTGCAGCACTTTTTTTGCCAAAAAAATAAAAATAAAAATAATAATAATACATTTTATTTGATTATAAATTAGTTTTATGCCTTCATAAAACTAAACTTTTTTACCAGAAAAAAAAATATATATATTAAATTTCGCAAGATCCTAAACATTTTTTTTTGTTAAACTTGTAATAAACTTACTAAACTGTGTAAGGGTAATTTTTTCAATTAATTATACATACTTTTTGACTACTAAAATTTAATGTAACCAAAAAAAAAAAAAAAAAAAAAAACCCACGGCATCCTGAAAAATATAAAAACGGAAGAAAACAGAATTTGAGAAAAAAAATAAAATGGATTTCAAAGGGCCCTAATATATTCAGGAAAAAACAGCACTCTTGCTTGTGTAATATTGCTGAACTATATAACTAGATTTACAGTCTTTGCAATGTGGAAATGCTTCACAGGCTGTGAAAAGAGCCAAGAAATTTGCTTCAACCTTTCTAAAATTGAACGTCTAGATGGCAGTGAGCAGAAAACAGCTTTCTCTAGCACACACAGATGTGCCACAGCGACATACAGCTGTGGTTAGAAATGAACACAATTGCAATCCTTCAGAATCGAGTCAAAATAGTGATGAATAATCTTTTCCTCTCTCCACTCTGTTGAGTGCACTGCATGTTCGGGGCGGCAGTGATTTTGCTTTTTAGTAAGGACGGAAATATAACTTCATGTTAAAAAAATTAAAACAATGCACAGATCTGGATCAGCATTGCCCTCTTTAAAACTCAGATCGGTGTAATAAACTTTAGATGGGTGTAAAAGTGAAACTCCAGTGAGTAGGGTCATTAACAGGAAGCCTTAAGCCCCCGGAGAATAAAGCACTGCTGGGTAACAATGAGCACCGCTGCCAGTGTTTGTGCTGGAGGGGGTCAAAGCAAACAGACTGCCAGAGAGAGAGAGAGAGAGAGAGAGAGAGAGAGAGAGAGAGAGAGAGAGAGAGAGATGCAGTCTGTAGTGGAAGAGAGAGTGAGGTGGAAACGCTGTGTAGAAGAAGACGGGAATGTGAGGTTTGGCAGCCGCCGTAATTGACAGGATTTTACAGCGGTTCAGGACTGTGGTTTCCGAACTCGCAGAAATCCCCCGTTTCAACGTGTGGGTGGAGACAAGTGTTTTTGGATATGACCATGGGAAAGATCATGGAGAGTAACTAGCACAAGTGTGGAGCGAGATTTAACAGAGTCATTTCACGAGAACTCAAATTATCCTGGATCTTTAGAGTTAGAGTGAGTGTGAAAGAGAGCGTGTGTGTGTGTGTGCTGCACTCACATGTGCTCTTGTCCTGCATCTGGATCACACACTTGGCTCCTCTGTTTGTCTCTCGGCTGTTGAAAGGCCGCACACGCACCGCCACCTTCACCGAGGAAGACGCCATGATGACTGCTGCCCAACCTCCTCAGCACCTGAATGACAAGAGAAGCAATGGTTAACTTACATACGATATTCAAGAACCACTCGTGAAATGTTGAGAATCAACATACTCTATTGAAAAACTAAAGAATGCACTACAAACGAATACAGAAAAGTTGGTTGATACAACAAACAGTTCTGCGTTATGAGCAACAGGTCAAAGTTTTGCTGGTTGGCATGACATTAGCCCATGCTGTTAGATGCTGTAACTATCTGGCAACAAAAAGCATTTATTGCCATTGAAGGCCATTCAAACAAGACAAGTATTCAGACTTAATACAAACATAAAGTCAAACTAAGAGTTTGAAAGGAAAAATAGGATAGTCACTACTAGTGAAGGCTTGGTAGTTTATTCATTCTTGTCACGTCTTTTTCATTGGCATTACACAAAGCGTAACACACTCACAAAGCTTTACATTTACACAGTATAAAATGTTGTTCACTATAACAGTGTTGTCATTGTTTACCAACACTAAAACTATTAAAAATCATTTTAGTTCGCTGAAATTAAAATGTTTGATGAAAAGCATAAAAATTAGACCTATTAAAACTAGAACTTAGAAAATTAAAACTAACTCAAATAAAATATGTTTTTAAAAAAAACTTACATTGCTAAAACTGAATTAAAAATATATTAAAGCTAAACAGAAATTAAAAACAAAAAAGACAAGTGCACATAACATTACTAAAAATTAAACAAACTAAAATGAGAACTGAAAATACAAAAATAAAAGCTAATGTGCAATATTAATCAATATTATTAAAAGAAAAAGACAAGTTAATGTTATATTATGGGTTTTGTTTGATATAATTTAATTTTTTATTTATCTTCTATTTTTTTATATGTTGAAATCTATTTTATTACACCCATCATTTTCGTTTCTATAGCATGTGAATATATCCTCTATCGTATTCTACAACAAAAACAATCAGAGCGCCTTGTTATCACTAGTTTTATTTTGATTTCCCGAGTCCGCTAGTAGCTTATAGCCCATTAGCATCACCAGCATGGCTGTCGTTAAAAACCCGCGTGCATCGCTAGTACTCTATTCACACACATTACAATTGCTTTACTCACTGTTACTTGCTTTAATGGCGGATGTTTGTCTACCTTTGAGTGCAGGTGACAACACATTCGCAGCGGACATTCGAGCTGGAGGCCGTGGAGAAGCAGATTCGGGTCCTGGAGCAGAGGCAGTCCCAGCTGAGAGAGCGGAGAGCCGCGCTGGAAACCTCCCGGGCTGACGCTCACAAGTCCAGGGTAAGTATACAGCGCGCTGCTAACAGTCCCACGACCTCCACCCCGTGTGTTTTCTCTGCACAGGCCCGGTGCACCCAGGACGCGATCTGCCCAGATGTCCTTCACGCCGGCGCCGGGACACCACGGACCCTGGGTGCATCCGCAGCGGAGGACGCGAGCCAGGCCCCGGGCGACGACTTCTCCCCCTCCGGTCTTCGAGATCTCCACACGGAACCGCTTCTCTCCCCTCCGCGAGACGGAACGCGACGCTGTGATCGTCGGAGACTCCATCGTCCGACACGTCCGTGCTACGTTAGCCGAAGGTAAAGTGCACACTCACTGTCTCCCTGGTGCTCGTGTTCTTGATGTTTCTGCGCAGATACCCGCGATCCTGAAGGCCGACGAGAGCCCCAGAGCGGTCGTGCTTCACGCCGGGGTTAACGACAACACGCAGCGGCAGACGGAGACGCTGAAGAGGGACTTCAGGAGCCTGATCGAGACGGTTCGCAGCACGACGCCCGCGGCGACGATCATCGTGTCAGGACCACTGCCCACGTATCGACGAGGACACGAAAGGTTCAGTAGACTTTGTGCTCTAAATGAATGGTTATTGTCATGGTGTAAAGAACACAAACTGCTCTTTGTTAATAATTGGAATCTTTTCTGGGAGCGACCTAGGCTTTTTCGCGCTGATGGCCTGCGCGCTGATTGCCTGCAACCCAGCAGAGTCGGAGCAGGACTGCTGTCGGACAACATCTCCAGGACTCTACGCTCCATTTGACTAGTAAGCCAATTCTCAAATAACTGCTATGATGGCTTTTGTTCTCTACACACTTAAATAGAAGTACTTGCGCTGTCCAATCTATTAAGACTGTGTCTGTTCCCCGAATAGTGAGGTCAAAATATAAATTTAATGTAGGATCTAGAAAAAATCTTATCGTGATTAAACCAGAAAAACTTAAAATAAATGAACAAAAACAATTTTTAAAGTTTGGGCTCATAAACATTAGATCACTTCACACCCAAAGCAGTTATTGTAAATGAAATGATCACAGATAATAGTTTTTTTAAAGTTTGGGCTCATAGATACCTGGCTAAAACCAAATGATTATATTGGTCTAAATGAGTCTACTCCATCAAACTACTGTTATAAACATGAGCCCCGTCAGACTGGTCGTGGGGGAGGTGTTGCAACAATATATAGTGATATTCTTAGTGTTACCCAGAAAACAGGATACAGGTTTAAATCATTTGAAATACTTATGCTTAATGTTACACTGTCAGATATGCAAAAGAAATCTATCGTATCTCTTTCTTTGGCTACTGTGTATAGACCACCAGGGCCGTATACAGAATTCCTAAAAGAATTTGGAGATTTCCTCTCAGACCTGTTGGTTACCGCTGATAAAGCGATAATTTTCGGAGATTTTAACATTCATATTGATAATACAAATGATGCATTAGGACTTGCTTTTTTACTAACTTATTAAACTGTTTTGGAGTAAAGCAAAATGTCACCGGGCCCACTCATCGTTTTAATCATACGCTAGACTTAATTATATCGCATGGAATCGATATTACTGACATAGATATCGTACCTCAAAGTGATGATGTTACTGACCATTTCCTTGTATCGTGCATTCTGCGTATTAATAATAATAACTATATAGCTTTGCGTTATCGTCCGGGCAGAACTATTGTTCCAGCCACCAAAGACAGATTCGCAAATAACCTGCCTGATTTATCTCAACTGCTCTTTGTACCCATAAATACACATGAACTAGACAAAATGACTGGCAATATGGGCACTATCTTCTCTAATACATTAGAAGCTGTTGCCCCCATCAAATTGAAAAAGGTTAGAGAAAAACGTACAGTGCCATGGTACAACAGTAATACCCACGCTCTCAAGAAAAGAAACTCGTAGTCTTGAGCGCAAATGGAGAGAAAAACTAACTTGGAAGTTTTTAGAATTGCGTGGAAAAACAGTATGTCCAGCTATAGACAGGCTCTAAAAACTGCCAGGGGCTGAGCATATCCACAAACTCATAGAAAACAACCAAAACAATCCAATATTTTTATTTAGCACAGTGGCTAGATTAACAAATAACCAGACGCCACCCGATCTAAATATTCCCTCACAGTTAAATAGTAATGACTTTATGAATTTCTTCACTGATAAAATAGATAACATCAGAAATACAATAACAAATGTAGATTCTACAGCGTCTAATACTTTAGGTTTATCTATCGCACCCAAAGATAAACTGCAGTGCTTTACAACTATAGGACAGGAAGAGCTAAATAAACTTATCACTGCATCTAAACCAACAACATGTTTATTAGATCCTGTACCCACTAAATTACTGAAAGAGTTGTTACCTGTAGCAGAAAAACCGCTTCTCAATATTATTAACTCGTCGTTATCTTTAGGTCACGTCCCAAAACCATTCAAGCTGGCAGTTATTAAGCCTCTTATTAAGAAACCACAACTAGATCCTAGTGAACTGGCAAATTACAGACCCATTTCAAATCTTCCATTTATGTCTAAAATTTTAGAAAAAGTTGTGTCTGCTCAATTGTGCTCCTACCTGCAAAAAAATGATCTCTTTGAAGAATTTCAGTCGGGTTTCAGGCCCCATCATAGCACAGAAACTGCACTTGTTAAAATTACAAATGACTTGCTTCTTGCATCAGACCAAGGTTGCATCTCATTGCTAGTTTTACTTGATCTTAGTGCTGCGTTCGACACCATAGATCACGACGTACTCATAGATAGATTACAAAACTATACAGGTATACAAGGGCAGGCTTTAAGATGGTTTAGACCCTACCTGTCCGATCGCTACCACTTTGTTTATCTAAATGGGGAGTCATCTCATTTATCACCAGTAAAATATGGAGTGCCACAAGGATCTGTCCTAGGTCCTCTGCTATTTTCAATATACATGTTGCCCCTTGGTAATATCATTAGAAAATACGGGATTAGTTTCCACTGTTATGCTGATGATACTCAACTATATATCTCAACAAGACCAGGTGAAACTTCTAAATTATCTAAGCTAACAGAGTGTGTTAAAAATGTAAAAGATTGGATGACCAATTATTTTCTCCTATTAAATTCAGATAAGACAGTGATATTACTTATTGGACCAGACAAACATTACACAGAATCTCGTAGATTACAATTTGCAACTATACGGATGTACTGTTACTTCCTCTACTGTAAAAAATCTGGGTGTTATATTAGACAGTAACTTGTCTTTTGAAAATCATATTTCCCATGTTACAAAAACAGGTTTCTTCCATCTTAGAAACATTGCCAAGCTACGAAACATGTTACCTGTTCCTGATGCAGAAAAGCTAGTTCATGCATTCATGACCTCTAGACTGGACTATTGTAATGCACTGCTAGGTGGTTGTCCTGCATCCTCAATAAACAAGCTACAGGTAGTTCAAAATGCAGCGGCTAGAGTCCCTACCAGGTCAAGAAAATATGATCATATTACCCCAATACTACAGTCTCTGCACTGGCTACCTTTTAAGTTCCGTATCAGTTACAAAATATTATTACTTACTTATAAGGCCCTTAATGGTTTAGCTCCTGCGTACCTAACTAGTCTTCTACCACGCTACAACCCCATCACGCTCCCTAAGGTCACAAAACGCTGGACTTTTGATAGTACCTAGGATAGCAAAGTCCACTAAAGGAGGTAGAGCTTTTCGCATTTGGCTCCCAAACTCTGGAATAGCCTTCCTGATAATGTTCGGGGCTCAGACACACTCTCTCTGTTTAAATCTAGATTAAAAACACACCTCTTTGGCCAAGCATTCAAATAATGCATCTCATAATTTTGGACTGCAGTTATATCTGATCAAATGTGCATTATTATTCTTTAGCTTGGGTTAAACGAATTAATTTTTACTTGGCTGGAACAGCAGCTACGCTAATTATGTCTCTATTTGTTTCTCTGCTTTGCCACGGGAGTTTACATCCCGTGGTAACTAGGATTTACACAAGCTCCAGTCTGGATCCAGAACACCTGAGAAGAGATGATGCCAACCCCTCAGAGGACCTCAGATGATGCTAACCCAGAGACAACATACAGAACTACCACATTTTGCTCTAAGTTTGATTGCATAATTGCTGTTAATAGTGTTAATCGTCTTTTTTTTTTACGTCTTTTTATTGATTTTTCTGAACATTTCTGCTATATGCACATGAACTGACAGTCACCACTGATAAGCTACTACTAAATATTGTAGAAACATAATTTTCTGTAAAGTTGCTTTGTAATGATTTGTATCGTAAAAAGCGCTATACAAATAAACTTGAATTGAATTGATTTTTAATAGTATTTTAATTATTGTATAAATAATAAAACACTGTTTACAGTTTTTTTTTTTTGTAGTTTGGAAGTGTTACTTTGGTAATTGAGGCAGTTAACTCATACACCAAATCTTTAGACCAAATCTGCAAATCTAAAAGCACATTAGGTGCACTTCTATTGAAAAACAAACATTTTGCAAAACTCTAAACACAGTTCTCTACATTATACACATCATTTAAAACCAACAGCTTTTATTTTTTATTTGGGAAACACTATTTTATTATATTTTTTTTTTTAAACACTATTTTTATTCCCTTGCATTTCTATTTACAGTGTACATATAGGTGATTATAAGCTATGTGTGTGTGTGTGTGTGTGTGTGTGTGTACACAGTGGGTGTAGCAAAGAATCAGCCCCCTTTAAAAGAATCACATTTTGTTGCTTTGCAGCCTGAAATGAAGATGGACACAGTTTTTGTTTTATTCAGCTGTATTTACTCAGTGCAACTTATATCATCCAAGTGAAAGATAAAACGCCAACACGTCAGAAAAAAAAAAAAATACCAAAAACAGAATCAATGTGTTGGAAAAAGGATCATCCCCTTGTGTCTGTATTTTGTTGAAGCCTTTAGTCTGTTGGGATTTGTCTCTTCTAACTTTGCACATCTAGACTTATTTGCCCTAGACATGTGCCGTATTCGGTAATGTGATATATCATGATAATGAACATGCACCATATTGTTATCATAGGCACTTCAAAATACAGTGAAAATACGCTAAAAATACAGCAGGTGGCGCCAAACAGCAGAAATGCAGCCGTTACCCTGGAAACAAAGCATGTAGCTATTGTTAGTGCATCAACTAAGGTTAACTAATGAGATCCTATTGGAAGTTGTTACTTATTGGTTTTTATAATTCTTTTGGGCTTTAATCCGTGTGAAATTATTTACTTCATATATATATATTTTGTGTATAGCTTTACTGTATTTAAATGTTCAGTTTCTTTTTGTTATAAGAAAAAAGTTATTAAACCTGTTATACTTTATTACGAAAACACTTGTTTGCAACTAAATTTCAATAGCGTGATTATACCGTATACCATGATACAAGCATTAGCAATTAACCGCAACCTGAAAAATTGATACGGTCACATGCCTAATGTGCCCACCCTTTCACTACCTTTCTGGGCCTTCGAAATGAATGTTGTTTAGGTTGTCAATGGAGGGACAGAAACTAGGGCTGTGCAATTAATCGAAAAACGGTTTTGATTTTGGCCTCCAACGATTATGAAAATACATTAATCGAGATAAAAGGATTATTGCACCCCACTCCGCCCCCTTTTCCAGCGCTGCACTTTCGTTCCTCCATAAAAGCCCAATTTCACGTGCAAATCAGTTAAATCACGTAACGTTACTTTTGCAAAATGAGACGTGCTTGATTTATCGAAGTATATTTATTCATGTTTTTAAAAGCGTGAAAGAGAACTTGCGCTGCTCCTCAGGAAAAGATATGCACTCAGAGACGGAACTGAACATGGACATGTAAAGTCATCAAGGTGCGCGCCTAAACGTCAAATACACATTCATGTATACCTTCATCAGTCATGTAATAAATGAACATAAAGAGCTGAGAATGAAAATAAGTGTGTAACAGTAAATTGGATCCGTGCGGCTCTTAAAGTGACAGTGACAGCTATTTTCCTGCTGCTACTGTGTGCTTAATATTAATCAAACAACAAAAGACAAATTCAAAATCACACACTGCTCTTGACTGAAGTACTTGTAGCTTTAATAAGAAACAAAAAAAAGACTATGCTGTTTTATTTTACATTTGATTATTAATTTCTGTAATAGGCTGTAAACTGCTTGAGACTTGCATAAAATAAACATTAAAACAGTTTGTTTCATTTGTATCTTTTTATTTTACTGTATTTGTCCTTTGCTTTTTTTATTATGGACAGTTTAATTCTTTTCAATGATTTTGAGGACTTTTTGTTTGTTTGTTTTAAATTCCGCTGGTCTCTACAATGTAGATGTCATGGCAACCTTATTTACAGGAAATACAGTACAGGTCAAAAGTTTGGAAACATTACTATTTTTAATGTTTTTGAAAGAAGTCTCTTCTGCTCATCAAGCCTGCATTTATTTGATCAAAAATACAGAAAAAACAGTAATATTGTGAAATATTATTACAACTTAAAATAATAGTTTTCTATTTGAATATACTTTAAAAAAATAATTTATTCCTGTGATGCAAAGCTGAATTTTCAGCATCATTACTCCAGCCTTCAGTGTCACATGTAACATCCAGTCTATCACATGATCATTTAGAAATCATTCTAATATTCTGATTTTATTATGAGTGTTGGAAACAGTTTCTGCTGTCTAAATATATTTGATGAATAAAAGGTTAAAAAAGAACTGCATTTTATTCAAAATAAAATAAAAGTTTCTAATAATATATATTCTAATAATATATTTTCTTTACTATCACTTTTTATCCATTTAACACATCCTTGCTGAATAAAAGTATTGATTTTATGTAAAAAAAAGAAAGAAAAAAAATTACTGACCCCAAATTACTGACCAGTAGTGTATATTGTTATTACAAAATATTTATATTTTAAAAAAACAGATTCTTTTTTTTTTTTTTTTACTTTTTATTCATCAAAGTATCCTAAAAAAGTATCACATGTTCTGAAAAAATATTAAGCAGCGGAACTGTTTCCAACTTTGATAATGAATCATCATATTAGAATGATTTCTAAAGGATCATGTGATAATGATCCTAAAAATTCAGCTTTGCATCACAGAAATAAATGATAATTTAAAGTATAATAAATTTAAAAACAATTATTTTTAAATTGTAATAATATATCACAATATTAAATTTTTTTTCTGTATTTTTGATCAAATAAATGCAGGCTTGATGAGCAGAAGAAACTTCTTTCAAAAACATTAAAAATAGTAATGTTTCCAAACTTTTGACCTGTACTGTACATAATCGATAAGTATCACTATCTTTAAATATATCACTCACATAATGTTTTGGTTATATGGCCCTCTCATAATCGTGTTAAATAATCGAGATTACAATATTAACAAAAATAACCGTGATTATGATTTTTGCCATAATCGAGCAGCCCTAACAGAAACCTCTCGGATTTCACTGAAAATATATTCAACTGTGTTCCGAGGATGAGCGAAAGTCTTAAGAGAGCCGAACAACATGAGGGTGAGTAATTAATGACAATTTTCATTTTTGGGTGAACTATTCCTATTATTTCAAATATTAATCTAAAAGAAAGCACTATCCACTTTTATCATCACTTTATGGAAATCCTCTGCATTCTCACAATACTTCCCTATTCCCTTGCACTCCGTGTGTCATCACTTGTTCCTGAAGGTGGACAACAAGGTGCAGGGGAGTGTCTGGCCAGCAGCCAACGGGCCGTGTTCACTTGTCAGCTGAAGAGAAATCTCAGAGATGCACGCGGCGGGAACTACCTCAGGACATTATTACCACCTTTAACTACAACAAAAACACGGAACACCCACTGTTGCCATAAAAGATGATAATTACTGCAGCAAAACGCATTGAACAAGCAAACAACTGGGGAAAACAATACTTATTCTGCCAATTCCACCACATAAAGACCATTCACACACGCTACTGTTATTGTACCATCATATCAGCCCAGTCAACACACTGCCAACCACCGAAAATTAGGAATTATATACAGCAGAACTCACTGTACATTTAAAAAAAACTCATTTTTTAATATAGCACTTTATATAATAATACAGATTATTTCAAAGCAGCTTCACAGTAATAAAACAGGAAAATAACAGTGTTAATGGTGCAAAGTCCATCAATTATGAAACAACTTTAGTTTCAGTTGTAAAGCAGTTCTACAGAAGACAATAGTGTCATTATTCAGCTCAACTCGGTTCAAGTTTTAGTGTTGTTATCTAGTGTTGTCAGTACAGTCAGATGGATAATACAGTATTTTCTGAATATTAACAGTCTTTTAAGGTCCAGTAGGTCAATTATTTTAGAGTGAATTTCATAACGGAGACTCCACTGACTTTTTATTTCAATAGAGTTTGATATGCGATACTCTAACAAATCACACACAAGAACTGAGGCAGATCTATTTGTAAGCACAATGAGCATTTTTACTGATACTTTTCAGTGCTGAATTACATATTTTCACCACAAGGACTTTGCCTTTATCTGTAAAAATAGCTATTATTGTTGAAACATTGAGACAGGTGCATTTTAATTTTTAATTTTTTTTTTTGGACTTTTTGCACTGTGGATTAGAATTAGAATTAGTACAAATACACAATAAGCCCGTTATTTTTTTGTTAATTTTTTTTTAAGTACAAGTTAGGTATCGATGATGGTTTATTGGTCATGTCAATCACAGTGCAGACTGAATACTCAAACTGAAACCAATACTAATGTCATAATTGGTTTTAGGGCGTTAATGATATAAGTCAACATTATCGACTATAAAAAAAGACGACAAAAAAACGCTATTTCTTGTTTACAAATATTTTTTGTTGTCAAGTACGCTGTGTTTTCGTTTTGGTGTGCATCGTTCAAGCTTTGACCTAATGCATCATGCCTTTTGGTGTCATTTGACCTAATCTAAGAGCCTGCAATAACGCAGTTTGGCCAGTGTGGCACTGTAGCGCAAAACTGTAATTCATCTCTCGTGATGGAATTTAAGTTAAGAGGAAACAGAGCTTGAAGTTGAGGGTGATGTGCAGTGTTTGGATGAATATGTAAATATATACTACATACACAGCACTTCAGTTCAGAGCTACGCGCGTTAACAATTAGTGTGGGGCATAACGAATTAAATATATACTACATGTTTTCATCTAAGTGAAAGATGTATTTTAGATGTTTTCTTATTAATGAAGTGTTAAAATTTTTTTGTCTATTTGTTAAAATCTAAAAGCTATGGATTTCGGAGCTCTGCAGTTCGGTACTCCAGTAAAGTCCAGTCACGTCACGTTTATTTATATAGTACTTTATAAAATGGTTGGTTCCATTCCTCGATTCTGATTGGTCAGCAGTAACGATACAGCACGACTATGACCGTTTCACCCAACGGTTCAGTGTATCACTGAGCAACACCCTTAGCAACATAAACAATCAAAAATATAGCATCAATACTGCTTCATGTTTTATGTATTTTCGGCAGAATTAAAAGTTTGTTAATTAATGAAGAATGAGTGAGCCCTGCTGCTGTTATGTTGCATCTTTAATTTTGAGATCCCGCCCTTCCCCCATCTAATAAACCCACAGATTTATTTTACTCACGTGCAGCGTGCGGAGGGACAGTTTAGTGAGGAGGGAATATTTATTATCTTATTTACAGTATTTATTAGTTTTCTGTTTAAGGTATGATTTTGTATTTCCATCAGTTTACACTGTAATGATGCTTGCAAACTTGTGCTATTCCGCAAATCTGTCTGTTTTTAAAACTAAAAGATGGAAAACAGTCTTTTCTCATGCTGAGAAATAAGCAGACGTGTGTGAGAAAATATCATATATGGTTAAAACAATAAATGACACAGCGAATGATAAGAGCTCCTATTCTGTTTTTATTTAAGCTCCATTAGATAAGAGGCATGTTTGGAACATTCTCTTGCCATTTACTGTTGCTGTCAGGAACTATTTTTTTAGCGGAAGGACAGCATTTAACAAACTTGCTTCAAAAAAGAAGAACTTAGTTTGCGTAGTGCCTAACAACGCCCTTCAGCCGTGATTTATTCACGATACAGCACAGCCTCGAGTACCTTATTGCTTACTTATGCAATTGCCTTAAATCAAGCAGCTTTACAGTTTTAAACATGAAAAACCAGAGTCAGTGTCGCTTTCAGTTAGAATTACAACTTGATTTTCTGTTATAAAGCAGCTCTTCAGTGTGGAGATATCTAATGACAAAATATTTTTATTAGTGGGGAAAAAAAGGTTAAATCATTAAAGTGATAGTTTGGCTTGCAGAGATCAAAGCTTGATCTAGCTCAGGACTGTTTTGATTATCATAACCCTATAAGTTATTTTAAGAGAGATTGTTGTGAATAAAATAGTTTATCCAAAAATAAAGTCTCTTATCACTTTCCTTTATTTTGTTTCTTATCATATGACTTACAAAAGGAGATGTTAGGCAGAATGATGTCATTCAGTTACATTTTCATTTAGCTAATTAAATGGTGAATAAGAGAGTTTCTCCATCATCTCATTTTGTGCCAAATATTTTTATTTGTATAAATTAACTGTACTAACTAACTGCAAAAGCTGAATAATCAATCAAAGTCTATGGATTAATCGGTAGAATAATCAAAGATTAGTCGATTAATCATTCCAATACTCGTTAGATTAATCGATCCTCAAAATAATCATCTGTCGCAGCCCTAATTGGTAGCACATACTGTTTGTCGCAATCAACAGATTTTTTTCTGAAATTAATCCATAAATTCTCACCTTTTCTTGACAGGTGACTGCAGAATTGAGTTGACCATTGAATTGGCTGTGGGGCAGGTCATAAAGTAGCATCACATGCTGTTATGCACAGGATGCAAACTCACAGAAAAGTTTGTAGATTAGCTTTAAAAAAAAAAGTTTGTAGCTAACTTGGCTAGTTATCTAGCGCCTGAGTTAAAGGAATAATTCACATAATAGTAAAAGTTGCTAAGAATGTTCTCACCCTCAGGCTGTTCACGTAAATGAGTTTGTTTCTTCACCAGAACAGATTTCACACCATATCATTACTCTCTGTACTCAGAACTGAAGTGGCCTGATGATTCACAACAAGTCACTTCTGTTATAGATCTAAACTGAACCAAAACTCACACTAACTTGAGCTAATTATTTAGATCTGCTTTACAGGAGAATCTGAATCATCTCCTAAGTGTTGAGTTTCCATAAATGATTCTGCTATTTTCCTGTTTATCACTCTGACGCTGCTTCGACACAGTCTGTGTAATTTAAAGCACTATGGAAAGGCGAACTGACGAATTTCCAGACCCTTCACCCTCTCTATTCCTCTCTGGTGGAATGAGCTGCCAACCTCCACCCGAACTGCTGAGAATGTCACATCTTTCAAGCAGCAGCTAAAGACAAACCTCTTCCACAAGCGCTTAACCACCCCACGCCCTTAAACCAATGCGCTTATTACACATAAAGGGAACGCAGTTTTCTTCTCTGCATTTCTCCAGCTTGCTTCCTCATCTAGTTGTCTAATTACCCTGCCACTGAGCATTATGAATAGAGCTGGCTCTTTTACTTCTCATTTTTAAGTTGCTTTGGATAAAAGTGTCTTCTATGTACACTATATGAACAAAAGCATTGAAACATTACACCAACAGGGACTTTAATGACATTGCATTCTAAATAAACAGTCATTCATATGGAGTTGGTTCCCCTGTGTAAATATAACTGCTTCTGCTCTTCTGGGAAGGCTTTCCACATGATTTTGGAGTATTTCTGTGAGAATTGTTGCCCATTCATCAAGTAGAGCATTTGTGAGGTCAAGCAGTGTTGTTGGATGAGAATCCCTGGCGCAAAAGATTTCCCTCAACAGATTAACAGAACAATAATCTGATCATGAAAACCAGATTAAATTACAATAATTTTTAAAATGCTAATATTGTTAATATAATGTGTATCCCCACAACATTTTTTTACACACACTTGTCCTCTGTTGGGTTAGTGTTACTGCACACGCATGTTAGCCATTGTAAACACATTCCAGTGTATTTCAGGCATCAGCATCTTGGTATGAAGGGACAGTATGGACTACTCAGCAGTGCACCCTGAGGGATTGTGTGTGTGTGTGTGTGTGTGTGTGTGTGTGTGTGTGTGTGTGTGTGTGTGTGTGTGTGTGTGTGTGTGTGTGTGTGTGCATCCAGTCATATACAAGTTTGAATACACATGAACAAGAGCTGTTTGTCGATACTGTGCTCCAGGTGAAAAGAAGTGGAGAAAAAAGGCTCAAGTAAAATTAGTTTGTGAGCCATGTAGAGGCTGTGATTTCTGGATATCGTCCTGAACACATATCCAGCACTCAAAGATTTGCATTAGAATCAGGTTAGAGGAACAGAGCTACACCCTTTAGCTCAGCCAACACGGACACACGCTCTGCGACTGTGACACAGCCCACATTACACTCATAGTCTGCATTACACACATATTGCTGGCTTATGCAAACACAGCAGGTGACTGGGCGTCTCTGTCAGCCAAGAAGTACATCTAAAGTTTCACACTCCTGACTCATACACTGAAATGAGATTACATACTGCAGATTGTGCCATACTTTTATTAGTCTGCTTACATGTGTGCAGAAAAATATTAAGCATCCAGTGTGGAACTTTATTAGTATTGTTCTCTCTCTCTCACTCTCTGACAAATATATAACTGGGCTAACGGCATATAATTTATATATTTAAATCTATTTCAAAACAAAATGCAAAGTTCTAACTTTAATTCATTCTAATTAATCAAATTAAATTAATGTTGGTGTATTTGAGTTTAAAAAAAAAAGATTTACAAAATTTTTTCGAGAAATGTTTAATTTAATGACTGTAAAAATGTCATGTGGTGTAGCCAAATAAGTAAAAAAAAAAAAAAAAAAAAAAAAATCTTACACTTTGAATATCTGTAATGTTGTTTATTATTATTTTAAAAATAAAAAAAAAATATTTTTTTTTTACTTTCTAAGAAAGAAAAATATATAATGAGAATTACCGATTTATAAAATAACAATAACAGGTCAAATTTGATATTTTAAGAGAATCACAGTCATTAGACAGATTTTCATTCCTTTAACGAGGATTTTTTCTTCATTATGATTTCAGGACAGATGCATCACCCTGGCATTTTTACTTTGTTTTTAATAAAATAATTTACATGCTGCAGACCTTCACCTGCCTACTTCCTTATCTCTCTAAATTGGAAAATGCTTAAAAAACGTTGCCTATAATAAGTGGACATGGCAATACTTCAAGAGAGCACTCTGAGAAGCAGCCCTCCTACAGTGGTTTAGTTCAAATGGCCAAACATAAGGAGTCTTTGGTCACTGTTATATTTCTTTGTTCAAAAATAGGAGACACCAAACGTGCGAGATGCCAGAACGTTGTATGTTGTCTAGGAATGCCACGGATTGATCCGTAATCCGTAAGGATCCACCCCTACAGTATGGCACACATGTGATTTGCAGATTAACTGCTAAATTTAACCATCACTAGACATGTGCTGGTATTCAGTAATGTGATAAATCATGATAATGAACATGCACGATATTGTTATCATGTGCACTTCAAAACACAGTGAATAATTGCTTATTACAAATTACACTCATGCAAACACACACAGATTGGAAGCGTTCATCACAGCGCCAAACACTTAAATAAGTACACTTAATATTTTCAAACCTTTTTACATTTTAATCTGGAACACTACAACATGGCCTAGATATTGTTTGAAAGTGTTTTGATTCTTTGTTGTTCAGTCACACTTTACATTAAGGCCCCATTAGTTAACATTAGTTAATTTATTAGCAAAACATAACCTGCCAATAAAAATATTATTCTAAACATTCATTAATCTTAGTTAGTTTCAATATTTAATAACTCGTCGTTAAAGTTGCTATTGTGTTATTTAATGAGCTCAAGCTAACATGAACTAAAAGTTGTATTTTTTAACAAAGATTAATAACTTCTGTAGCAAATGCTCACTGTTAATATTAATGCATTAACTAAGGTTAACTAATGAGATCTTAATGTAAAGTGTTACCTTTTGGTCTTTATAATTCTTTTGCACTTTAATCTGTGTGAAATTATTTACTTTATACATTTGTGTGTGTGTGTGTGTGTGTGTTGCTTTATTATACCCACATTCTTCAAAATAACTTTTATGTTCAACAGAAGAAAGAAACTCTTTCAAGTTTAAAGGTGTCATGACATGGGTTTTTGTATTTTATTATTATGGTCCCCTAGGTGCAATTATAGTATTACTACAGTTTAAAAAAAAAAAAAAAAAACTTTTAAAATGTAGTGAATTATGACATTTTCCCACCCTGTTTCTCATCCTTTGATTCAGTCTGTTTTTGGGTTGTTTCCCCTTTAAGAGTTCAGTGTTAACGCCCGCTGTTATGATTGGCTAACGACAGTGCCTATAGATCAATTATTAACACCCCCAGCCAGAACATTTGTGGATTGAGCGTAACTGTTTAGTAGCGGGTGATGCATTTGAAGCGATGGCTCTTGCAATGATAAAACCTTATATGTTTGAGCACATCTGCGAGGCATTGTAATTTTCCTGTACACAGACCCACTCGCTGTCCGTCGACTGAACACTTGTGAGGCGCGCGGCGCGACAACGATACGAAATGAGCGTAGTTGTCTTAGTGCTGGAGGCGGTCATATGCAAATGGTTGGAACCTCACTTTGCACCGTGACGTCACTTCTTACCATGGATCCAGAACGAGCTGTATTTAGAGCTTGATTAAATAAATGGCTCGTTTATAATGGGGAGGACGTCTTAAGCTATGAAACTTGCAGGACGTTTTAATGGTACAAAGACCTCTTATATTCCAAAAGATCAAGGCAAATTTGGTTTCTCATTTCATGACCCCTTTAAAATAACTTGAGAGTGAATAAATGATAACAGAATTGTAATTTTTGGGTGAACTATCCCTTTAAATGTTAATAAATTTTTTTTTTTTAAAAAACAGAGAAAAATCACTCACTGCTGGACTGAAGAACTTTAATACAGTTGCTTTAATAAGAATCAATGTATAATTTATAGAGTGAAGTGTATATAGTGTTTTATTTTTAGATTTGTTCATTCAGTTTCTTGAATGTTACTGCTAAATACACCTACTGTACCTGAAAGATAAAGCACTGTTTGTTTTATTAGTATATTATGTGTGTTTGTAACGTGCATCTTTGTTCTTATTTTTTAATAACAAAGATAAAATAATGACAATGATTCGTTTCTTCGCCCACTTTAGCCTAAATGTCTGCCATCCATTTTGTTACCTTCCAAGGCTTTGTTTTTAAAATAGCGAAATTAGTTTGCAAAACAGTAAAACTAACATGACATCGAATCGCGATTTTCCTGAAAAAATAAAATTAAAAAAAATCGTGATGCAATATTTTTTGCTATATCGCCCACCCAATTTTACACTTAATTATTACATTTCCATACTGAATACTACTGTTACTGACTTTGATTTATTTGTAACTTTGGTATATTGTGTTGTTCTGAATTTGTGTATTTGTAAATGTTATTACTGACTTGTGCCACACCATGTTTGCTCTCGAAGATTCTGAACAGTGCTGGTTTTCATGTCACTCCACCTTTTGTGACACAGCTAATTTGACTCTGTGGACGTCTGAATGAGGTTTGACAGATCCGGAAGAGAGAGAGACCTTCAGAGTCTCCTCACACTTCAGGAGTTTAGCACTTGAGTCGCATCACCCTTTTCGAAACCGACAAATAGATCAAAACTGTTTTTTTTAATGACATGGGAGTGAGTAAATTATGCATTTTTTGCAGTCAACTATTCCTCCAAGCAGGGCTGCGCATAAATAAAACCAAAATCAGAATATAGTTTAATGTAGTTAGTTATCAAATTGAAAAGGCTGTGATTAAATTAAACTAGGGCTGTCAAATGATTAATCACGATTAATCACATCCAAAATAAAAGTTTTGTTTACATAATATATGTGTGTATACTGTGTATATTTATTATGTATATATAAATACACACACATGCATGTCTATATTTAAGAAGAATATGTTATGTTTATATATTAAATATATTTATATATAATATAAAATATAAGAATATAAATATATAAATGTATATACATGTAAATATTTTCTAAATATATAATTTATGTGTGTGTATTTATATATACATAATAAATATACCCTGTACACATACATATATTATGTAAACAAAACTTTTATTTTGGATGTGATTAATCGTGATTAATCATTTGACAGCCCTAAATTAAACATAAATGCTGTGTGTTTCAGAGTGAAGCGTGGCCCTTTATTTATTTACATCGTGTCTTGAAGGGACTCTGTTTACAGTAAATGCTGGTTTCCCACCCAAATAAAAGCTGGTTTATCATTTGAAAATGAATAATCATAATTATTAGTTGTACTGTAAAAATATATATTTTCTTAATTAGATTTTCTCCAAATCGTGCAGCCCTTTCCTCTAATTTAATGTTCCTAAACGTTTCCTCTAACCCAGGTGTAAGGACTAAACTATGCCATGTTACAAACTGAACAACTCATAATTAACTTTCAGCCAGATTCTATTTGAACACGATTCATCTGTGAGAAAGAATGAGACGGACAGCTAAAATGAGAAAGACAGAGACAGCATACCTTTGTGAGCCGGAGGAATGTTGGTCTGTCATTAAGTGTGTGTGTGTGTGTACAGTTGTACAGCTATCTTTGTGAGGACCGGTTTGACTTTTAGACCATCGGATTGAGGACAAAGAAAGTAAAGAGAGGACATTTTGGCCGGTCCTTACTTTCTGAGACCCCTTTAAAGGCCTGTTTGAGGGTCAAGACTTGGTTATAGGGATCAGGTTATAACTGGGTAAAGGGCAGGTTTAGGGTAAGGGTTTGGGTGAGGCACTTAGTTCTGATGGATAGGGTTAGGGTAAGGAGCTAGAGACTGTCCTCACAAAAATAGATGTACAAGAACGTGTGTGTGTCCTGTGATACAGTCCCTAAAGACAAGCAGCTGCAGTGCAGAATACAGGCATGCAAACATAGTTTTCAATAAAAGTGCCAAAAACAGAGGCTGAGAGTACAAACAGATCATCTGAGCAAGCCAGACGCAACACGTTACACACAGAAAATTAAAAAAAGAGCAGGAGAGATGCATAAATACATGAAGTGCATCAGTACACCTGAACCAGAACTGAGATAAGAAAATATTATTTCCCTCTTGTAACCTCAGCAATATCATGGCCATAGTAAGGAAATCAATTCTTCTCGCAAAAAAGTTCTGACATAGAACATGGTACTGAATATACCATTCTATTTATATGGTACTTTAAGGAATGCCATGTATCTTTACTGTGGCACATGTCCAAAAAGCATGGTGGAAGTCCAAAAAACAATGGCATTACTATGATATCATGTCCAAAACACAATGGTAATCTCACTTACTGTATTATTATTAGTGGTTTATTAGTGAATTCAGGAAGCCACACATCATCTGATTTCATATTTCAGGGACAATTCTCTTATATGGTTACAATATAACGTCTAACAAAAACTAGATGTTTTATAAAACAGGTCAAAAATCAACTAATATAACGTATATGGCGTAAAATGATAAAACACCCCTGTAGGACATTAGAATGAATTAAACGAATATATTTCATGATGTTAAAATGCTGTCTCTCGTTGCATTTCTTTAATTTATTTGAATGCGTTACAAGCAGAGTTCAAGAGATACACGAGCCCGAGTAAGAAGAGAAATCCTGTAGGAATAGTCTAGTTATCCAGAAAGATCTTTTTCTAAGATGAGTCATGTACACATTACTTTACTAATTTTTTGAGAAAGTGAAACTGGTTTAAAACTGAGCTGAGTTCCCCACTAGTTTATATATACACAGGTGCATCTCAATAAATCAGAATGTCGCGAAAAAAGTTCATTTATTTCAGTAATTCAACTCAAAATGTGAAACTCGTGTATTAAATAAATTCAGTGCACATAGACTGAAGTAGTTTAAGTCTTTGTTTCCTTTAATTGTGATGATTTTGGCTCACATTTAACAAAAACCCACCAATTCACTCAACAAATCAGAATACTTCATAAGACCAATACAAAAAATAAAACATTTTTAGTGAATTGTTGGTCTTCTGGAAAGTATGTTCATTTACTGTACATGTACTCAATACTTGGTAGGGGGTCCTTTTGCTTTAATTACTGCCTCAGTTCGGCGTGGCATGGAGGTGATCAGTTTGTGGCACTGCTGAGGTGGTATGGAAGCCCAGGTTTCTTTGACAGTGGCCTTCAGCTCATCTGCATTGTTTGGTCTCTTGTTTCTCATTTTCTTCTTGACAGAACTCGTTTGTTGTTTTTTTTGGGGTTCATGTCTGGTGAGTTTGCTGGCCAGTCAAGCACACCAACACCATGGTCATTTAACCAACTTTTGGTGCTTTTGGCAGTGTGTTTCCTGCTGGAAAATGAAATCAGCATCTTCAAAAAGCTGGTCAGCAGAAGGAAGCATGAAGTGCTCCAATATTTCTTGGTAAACGGGTGCAGTGACTTTGGTTTTCAAAAAAACACAATGGAGCAACACCAGCAGATGACATTGCACCCCAAATCATCACAGACTGTGGAAACTTAACACTGGACTTCAAGCAACTTGGGCTATGAGCTTCTCCACCCTTCCTCCAGACTCTAGGACCTTGGTTTCCAAATGAAATACAAAACTTGCTCTCATCTGAAAAGAGGACTTTGGACCACTGGGCAACAGTCCAGTTCTTCTTCTCCTTAGCCCAGTTAAGACGCCTCAGGAGTGTCTTAACAAGAGGAATACGACAACTGTATCCAAATTCCTCGACACGTCTGTGTGTGGTGGCTCTTGATGCCTTGACCCCAGCCTCAGTGCATTCCTTGTGAAGTTCACTCAAATTCTTGAATCGATTTTGCTTGACAATCCTCATAAGGCTGCGGTTCTCTCGGTTGGTTGTGCATCTTTTTCTTCCACACATTTTCGTTCCACTC
Source organism: Cyprinus carpio (assembly GCF_018340385.1). NCBI lineage: Eukaryota > Metazoa > Chordata > Actinopteri > Cypriniformes > Cyprinidae > Cyprinus > Cyprinus carpio. Next base: position 36,623,610 of record NC_056576.1, read on the forward strand.
AACTTTCTGTTAACATGCTTGGATACAGCACTCTGTGAACAGCCAGCTTCTTTGGCAATGAATGTTTGTGGCTTACTCTCCTTGTGAAGGGTGTCAATGATTCTCTTCTGGACAACTGTCAGATCAGCAGTCTTCCCCATGATTGTGTAGCCTAGTGAACCAAACTGAGAGACCATTTTGAAGGCTCAGGAAACCTTTTCAGGTGTTTTGAGTTGATCAGCTGATTGACGTCACCATATTCTAATTGGTTGAGATTTGAGAATTGGTGGGTTTTTGTTAAATGTGAGCCAAAATCATCACAATTAAAAGAACCAAAGACTTAAACTACTTCAGTCTGTGTGCATTGAATTAATTTAATACACAAGTTTCTGTCATGACAACTCTCGGAGGGATTGGCATGGTAATGTTCATGACAATGTTAATGTATTTGGTCTTGGCGGAATAGATCTGCTGCTGCAGCAGAGCAAGTACCGAGTCTATTACTACTGCCAATATATCCACAACGTGCTGCTGTGAGCACGTAAGAAATATAGCTGCTGCAGATATAACACATATGAATAATCCCCCAACAAAGCAGGAGACACGGAACACAATACAAGCCATGCATGCTCCTGAATATAAGGATAAACTGCTGCATCAGTGGACATGCATGCAACCACGCACATGAAGATGAACAGACAAGGAAAGACAAGACACCCCCAACAAAGCAGATCTACCGCCAAGACAAATGTACTGCTGCTGCTCCGAAGAAGCATGTGAACCGCATGTATTACTATCAGATTATTCTGTTATATCTTTCATAACAGCTGAGAATCAAAGTTTGGCTAAAAACAGCCTGAAACCTAAAAACTGATTGGTGAATGAAAAAAACATAACATTGTTTTTGCCTATACATTTTTTTAATAACTTAGGCCTGGCGTCCTCTACAAAGGACATAGAATAAATTATGCATAATATATCTTTTGGTTTTTCTCTATTTGTTTCTAATGTTCCAACAAATGTAATGACAAAACTTTTTTATGATTTTCTGTTTATTTACTTAATACTACATTTATTTTTATATATATATATACACACACACACACACACACACACACACACAACAAGTTTCTGTATACAATAGGTAACAACAGAAGTCAAATAATCTATCCAAATGTCTTGAAGGGATCCTTAAGGAATGTTGACTGTCTTACAAGAGCTAACTGTACATTCTTCCTGGATACACTTAGATTCTGAACAACAAACTCAAAAACAAAACAAAAACAGTAATAGGAGTGTACCAGCAGGCTCTTGTGTGGTTCCCAGAAGAGATCCCATTCCGACTGGTTTTATATAAGGATAATAATAGTGACAAAACTTTAACATGTTTTGATCTTTCACGTGATGTAGTGAAACAGCTGTGTGTGTGTTTGTTGCTGTAGAGGGGTTTTGTACCTCTTAGCTCTTACTCCAGCACCGAGTCCTGAAGGTCGATCCAGCGGGAGTTTCGGGAGTTTTCCCTGATGACCAGCAGCTCGTGATTCTCTACCGGCTGGGTGGAAGTTTCTCCGTTCAGAACCCAATAAACGTGTGATTCAGGAGCGGAATGTTAATCCTTCGTTTCTCTTCCCTGCACTGAGAAGTTGTTTGTCACACACTCACGAACACGGACGAGATCCGCACGCGTCCATTTAACCTGTGGATCCCGGATCTCCGCGCTTAAAACAGGAAAAAAAGATTCGTCGATCAACTCTTACACTATCGTGAATGATAACGAAACTATTTTAAACTCTTCGGAGCACTGACAGACCTTACCGAATGAAGACGGGCGAGCTCAACAATCGCCGGTGTGAAAGTTTCGAGTCCAGCCGTGACGTCACTCTTCCCGAAGTTCGGCGCGTGACGTCAGCGGAGCCACGGCTAAAAGTCCCATTCCTTCTCTCAAAATTTATGGTTATTGATGAAAACATTTCATTTTGTTAAGATCAGCCAGAAACAATTCTAAAAAAGAACATCTTTTTTTTTTCTTTTCTTTTTTTTTAATGTTACCATTCCAAAAAATTCTGGAAAGATTCATCTATATATATATATATATATATATATATATATATATATATATATATATATATATATATATATATATATATATATATTCAACATAAATCTGGTTATAATTGTGAATTAACATCCAAAGATGTTATCCTATATTTTGAATAAAAAATAAAATAAAATAAAAACCTGTCAATTTTATGATGAATCTTATGATTTTATTTGGTAAATTTCATATTCATAAAAGTAAATGAAATAATTCTAAACCCTGTTTGAAGGTCTTTATGACTGTATTTTTGTATTTTGAGTCTCTCTAATGTATTGATAACAAAAAAAATGTAGAGATACAATTTCATTCGCTAAAGAGTTGAAGTTCCTTGAAAATTGAACGAGTATATGCTGTCTTTTTTTAAGTATTATTATTGATTTTTTATTTATTTATTTATTTATTTATTTTCATGTAATGTAAACCCATTCCTTTAATTGTGTTATCTTTTTGGATGTCTTGTTAAAGTTGTAAATGTTGTGTTATGTCCTTAATGTCTAATAATAATAATAATAATAATAATAATAGTAATAAAGTCCCTTCCCTTCTCTCTTTCATTCACAAACAGTGTTAGGATGCTTACTTTGGGAGTGTAACAGGTTACAGATTACAAGTTACCCTGTTTAAAGAAGTAGTTAATGTAGAAGTTAATGTAAGAAGTAGTGCAACTATTTCAATTAATTTATTAAAGTAATGTAACTGATTGCGTTTGATTAGCTTGATAGCCTTTTCCTAAATTTCTAATGAATGTTTTCAACTGTTAATCATTTTCAAACATTTAAAGCAGGCAGGGTTAACCTTAGATTAGTGCTCAACACTGATTACTGTCAGACTTTCTGAATTCTTCATCGCTTGAATTAACATTATGCTTTAATAATTAAATTTTGAAGCACAGCCTCCACACAATCAGACTTCAGCAGCTCTTTTTACTTTGAAATTGTCTTGCGGTTAAATACAGATTTAAAATCATAACAACATAGGTTTATAACTATGATACCGGTTTTTTTTTTTTTTTTAATCAAATCATAGCTATGACAGGAAACACTCACAATGCTTTGAAAAAAACAAGTTAATCTTTAAAATAAAGCAAAAATACCAGTTTGATATCAGTTTAACTAACTGCTTTAGCAACATGGCTAAATTAAACGTGGACCACCAGTTTTCTGTCATTGTGTTTCCGCCTTTCGCGAAGTGAGACTTTCTATCAGTGTTTTTAAAATAAAGCATGCTTTTATATGTCCATATAGTGTTGTTACACCATCTGCAGGCGATCAAAGGGAGTGACTCGTTTCCGTGTGCAGCCTCAACACGACCAGACTCTCTGGAGGACAGATGTGCCTTTGTTACCATGGTAAAATTATTAATCTAATAACAATAAGATTTAAAACAGTACTTCAGGAAGCTCTGAAGCTGACTGTGTTTGTGTTGATGTTGGCAGTGAGGAGCCCCTGTACTCTCCTGTACTGGTGAGTGACTACAGGTCAAACTTTTTCTCTTTCTTTCTTTCTTTCTTTCTTTCTTTCTTTCTTTCTTTCTTTCTTTCTTTCTTTCTTTCTTTCTTTCTTTCTTTCTCTCTTTTATTAATTTACTTAATTATGTGTTGTATACATTTAGAAAGTCTAGATTTGTGGAATCGCACACACAGGCCTGCCATTAGTCAGGTTTATTTGTTTATTTATTTGTTTATTTGTTTGTTTATTTGGCTATTCTTTCTCGGGTCCAACCAAAAAAACAACAACAAATAAAAGTCGAGTAAAAAACAAACAAACAAACAAACAAACAAACAAACAAAAACATACAAACCCTAAAATTAATTCAAAACAACAAAAGCAACAATTTAAGGTATATTGTGCTATCAAATATTTCTTTAAAGATTTAACAATTTTATTATTATTATTATTTTTTTGCTTATTAAAAAATATGTCCAATAGCAAATCATTCCATATTTTCATTCCTCTATACATTACTGTCCATTGCTTTGCATTAGTTTTTGAAGCAGGAAGCAAAAATAAAACATAATTTTGATGCATGCCTGGTGTTAAAATTATGACTAGGAATTCTAGACACTGAAATATTTCTTATAAAACAAAGCAGAGAAATAATTGTCCTATCCTTCAATAGTGGCCAACCTACAGTTTTATGACTTTAGGTGACCACACAGAATTTGACCACTGGATTTAAAGAAATCATTTAACTTTTAAAGAGCGTTTTCTCAACATTGCAACATCACATCTGTAATTAACTTATTGCTCAGATACATTTATTTGAATTATCACTCAGTCATCTACCCATGCATTATGAAAGATTTTTGTCTGTTGAACGCTATTTTGTCTATTAAACACACACATTCAAACCATTTCGTATATATATTATTTCTTAATATATATAAATATATATATATATATACTTGAGTGTTTATACTAATATAAAATGTACACAATTTAACAACACATTTGCATGTGATGTCAGTTAATAATCATGGCATGCAGGTTTTTATTGGGTTTATTTATGGTTTATATTTGTTCTTGTTTTTATTTTATTAATTACTTTCTGTTTTATTTTAACATTTTTATGGTTTAATTAATTATTGGCTTTTCCCCTTCAGTTCATTCATGCAGCCTATTGAGAAACTCTGACGTAATGTACATAAATATTCCATGCACTTCACGCGGTTGATAACAATGAATGGATTTTTTTCTATGTTCTCTTCAAATGATAAGCATCAAAAGAAATCAGAAATCAAAATTAATCTATGTGATCAAAAAGGATTGTAACTACTAACTAACTCTAGAACTGTATTTCCATCACTTTACTGTGGTACAGTCACATCAGCCGCTGTGAACTCAATCTTTCAGGTGAGAGCGAGTGCAGGCCTGACTCATGAGAAGATGCTGATGGGTAGAAAGAGGATAGATCACAGACTACAGGAACACACTGCAGGTGTTCTGCAGCATATAGAAGAACTCAGGATGAATCAGCGCCATATCAGTGAGAGAGAGAGAAGGATTGTGAGAGGAAAGGCACAGCTGTGGCCGGGAATGAGCAGCTTCTCAGTCCTACAGCTGGTGTTAGCATCGGTGCTATGCTGATGGACAATCCTGATGTGACCATGACGATGCCTTATAAAGCCATTCCCTCACCGACTCATCAGGTAGCATTTAACTGATCAAAGGAAGAACTATTTTTTTTGTCTGACATTTTACTTTGTGTTTTCTTCTTCTTCTTCTTCTTTTCTACAGTTCTCATTTAGAGGATACGAGCAGTTTCTTGACCTCGCTCCAGGAGGGAACCCCATGATGGCAATTTTTTCGGGAACAGCCCATAGATCACTCCTGATGGGTGATTAGCTTATGAATCTGAAAGAAAAGACTTGCATGTTTAACATTAAACAGTAGAACATTAAATACAGATAAAATATAAAGTTCAACTATACAAACAGGTCATGTACAAAGAAAGATAAGTAAAGCAGCACGTGGCAGATAGAGTGCAAACCAGTGAAGTAAACAAGCAGTGCAGATATAATGATTGTAGTGCAAAAGAGCTTATTCAGTCTGATTAAAGTGTCAAAAATCTCAGAGAGCAGTTCTTTATTTAAACTGACAGAAGAAGTAGTTGAATGAGTTCAATTAAATGCTGAATGAGGTAGTGAGCAGACTAATGCTGCACAAAGTGTCTGGTGCAGGTCACAGTGTGTTAGTGGGAGCTGGGTTGGGGGGGGGGGTCTGGGGGGAACTGAGGTTCAGAGTTCAGTGGTGGATGGGGGCAAAAGAAAGGAGGGGAGGCAATGTCGAAAGGGAGCTCTGACTCTTCTCAGTTTGCGGAGGAAGTAGAGATGCTGCTGTGATTTCTTGGCCAGTGCTGTGGTGTTGTCGGTCCAGGAGAGGTCCTCTGTGATGTGCACATCCAGGAACTTGGTGCTGCTCACTCTCTCCACAGTCACACCACTGATGGTCAGAGGAGCATGCTCGGTGTGCACTCTCCTGAAGTCAAAAACAATCTCCTTCATCTTCTCCACATTCAGAGAGAGATTGTTGTCACTGCACCACCCGGCCAGACGGCTCACCTCACTCCTGTAGTTTGTCTCATCTCATGTAAGAGATGAGACAAACTACAGGTCTCAAGTTCAGCTCCCACCACATCATCAAGTTCATGGATGACACAACGGTGGTAGGTCTCATCAGCAACAGCGATGAAATGCACTACAGAGAGGAAGTGGCAAAGCTGGCTGAATGGTGTGGCACTAACAACCTGGCCTTCAATGTAGGGAAGACAAAGGAGGTTGTGATGGACTTCAGGAGAAACTCTGTTGACCACCCCCCACTGACCATCGACAGCGCGACTGTGGAAAGAGTCAGCAGCACTAAATTCCTGGAGGTGCACATCACAGAGGATCTCATCTGGACCACCAACACCATGTCACTCTCCAAGAAGGCACAACAGCGCCTACACTTTCTCCACCGGCTGAAAAGAGCAAGTCTCCCTCCACCCATCCTCACCACATTCTACAGGGGAACCATTGAGAGTGTCTTGACCAGCTGCATCACTGTCTGATACGGGAACTGTAGTGCAGCAGACTGCAAGACCCTCCAGTGGACAGTGAACACAGCTGCAAAGATCATCGGTACCCCTCTTCCCTCCATCCTGGAATTTTCCTTACACAATGTCCCAGCAAGCCAACAGTATCTTGATGGACTCCACCCATCACTCCCACAGTCTTTTCCAGCTCCTACCATCAGGAAGATGGTACTGGAGCATCAGAGCCCATTCCGCCAGACTGCTCAACAGCTTTTTCCCCCAGGCTGTGAGAGCCCTGAATTCAAATCACTCTGCCCTCCTCTGAAACCCCACACAAACCCCCTACCTCCTGAAACATGGACCATCTCATGGACCACCCCCCCCCCCCAACCATACCACATCACAGGAAAAACTGTCTGAAACTTTTTTTTTTTGTGTAATTCTAAGTGTGCTACACACAGGTGAGTGGGCCTGTACAAACCACCTGTAGTAACATACTCTCCTCTATGCGCACTATACACCTTTCACACAAACTGCTGTGTGTACATAATCCTACAAAAGACTCAGTAATATGTGTGTTTACATGCTCATGCACTACAAATCATCTTGCCAGCTGCTTGACTTATGATGTTTCTCTTTGCACATGTACAGTATTATGTGAAGCATTCGTATAGTTTGTATTTCTTGTTTATTTATAGGCAAACATTTATATATAGTAGATTTATAGTCAAAATCTGTCAGTAGGTTAGTTGTGTACAGGTTTATACTGTTTTAATTCATTGTTGTATGTCTGTATTTATGTAGCACCTTGGTCCTATGAGGTACGACATTTCGTTCCACTGTATGTCCACACATGTAGCGAAATTACAATAAAGCTCAACTTGACTTGACTTGATTGACTGATTGATTGACTGCCATCAGCTGGGCTTGGTGATTGCTTCTCAGCTGGTTTGTGTGTGTTACCAGGGGTGACATATGATGAGCTGCTGGCAACTCGGGTTACTTTTGATTGGTTGTTGGCTAATGTTGAGAATGTTTTGTTATATGGGTGAAGGATCTTCTAAAGAGGTAATAGCATAACTCGAGGACAGCCCACTTTATAGCAAGAGCATCCTTCTCAACCGCAGCATACCAGGTTTCCGGTGGAGTAAGCTTCCTACTAATGTATGTCACCGGCAGTGTTGGGGAAAGTTACTTTTAAAAGTAATGCATTACAATATTGCGTTACTCCCTAAAAATTTAACTAATTACATTATTTAGTTACTTTTTATGGAAAGTAACGTGTTACATTACTGTTGCGTTACTTTCACGTTACTTTTTAAATATGAGTAGGGCTTAATTGTTTTTAGTATAAGAAGTTCTATTTATAGCAGATGTAAAATCCCTTTCACACCATAAAGTGTAATGAATAAACCTCAGGCTGAAGGAAAAGTAAATTCACTTCTGTACAGTAGAACAAAGGAGAAGAAGGTTCAACATTCTTCAGCAATAAAAAAAAATGAGGTTCAATTGTTAGTTTATCTAAAGTCATTTTTGCTTATTAGTATGGTTGAACTGTATCATCAAAGGTCAGCAGCAAAGACATTAGTTTATAAAATGGGATTAGATACATTTGTGTTATTTAACATATTTAATTATTGCAGGTTTGTGTCATATTCTGAGTTTGCATTTCACTGTTTTAATTCATTTTGATGAATACTAAATCTGTTTTTTTTTGCGAGTGGGATGAATTTCACACATTTACATTTAGTCTAGAGCTACATCATGTTCACACAGAGCACACAACGCCTCTGTACTTTTGATTTCTCCCAGTATGGGGACAGGAGACTTGTCAGTCAATAAATGTGAAAACAAAGTAACTGGCTTTACTTTTTTGAAAAAGTACCTCAGATATTTTCTTGTAAATTAAAAAGTAATGCATTACTCTACTAGTTACTCGAAAAAAAGTATCTGATTTCGTGACTCGCATTACTTGCAATGTGTTACATCCAACACTGGTCACCAGATGTTCTTCTCCCTGGATGGTTTGTGACAGAACTGCTCCCCCAGGCCAGTGTCTGAGGTATCTGTCTGGAGGGTAAATGGCAGAGAAAAGTCAGGGGCATGTAGAACCGGGGATGATGAAAGAGCCATCTTTAGACACTGGAATGCCTCTTCGGCCTCAGAACTCCACTGTATTTTGTCTGGTTGGCCTTTCTTTGTCATGTCTGTAAGGGGGCAAGACAGTGAGGAGAAGTTGGAATGAAACATCGATAGTAGCCCACTAAACCCAGGAAAGCGACGTTACGCAGACAGCACTTCATGTAACCTGGTTAAATGGTCCTCCCATTTCTCAGAGTGGACCACAACATCATGGAGATAGGCTGTGGCATACTCCTGGTGGGGCCGCAGGACAACATCCATGAGACTTCGGAAGGTGGCTGGAGCCCCATGCATGCCAAAAGGAAGAACCCGGTACTGCCAGTGGCCACTAGTGGTGCTGAAGGCCTTTTTCTGCCTTTCCCGAGGGATCAGGGGGACCTGACAGTAGCCCTTGGTGAGGTCTAATGTGGAGATGTAACATGCCCTTCCCAGCCTCTCGATGAGCTCATCCACTGGGTCATGGGGTAGCTGTCGAACTGCGAGACATTTAACTTCCGGAAGTCATTACAAAACCGGAAAGTGCCATCAGGCTTAGGGACCATGAAAATCGACCAGGGGCTATATAATCCATGCTGTACACTCCGATACAGTAGGTGGTGGTCTGTACCTGATAAGTCATGGTTGCAATCTGCCATAAAGCTAATAATAATAATAAGAAGAATTGTCTCTTGTTGTCTATTGATGTAGTAACCTGCTGCCGGTGAGTCTAGTTTGTTAGAGTCTCATTGAAAGATGGCTGCCAGCCCAAAGTCTCTTTGCAAGATGGGCACCACGCATGAGTCAACGGCCAAGATGGTCACCATGCCTGAGTCTTGCCATGCCATGACCACCACTCCTGAGCCTTGTAATGCCACTGTAGCCATTCCAGAGTCTCATCTTGCCATGATACCATGCAAGTTTTCCCTAAGTTTCATTCCTGCGGATGTGGAGCTTGGGCCAAGACTGATTGCCAGTGTGATGGACCCACCTCTAATGGCAGTGCAAGCAGCTGGCATCCCCAGGCCGCAGCACGGGCTATCACAGAGAACCTATCCTCAGTACTTCCTGTTATGGTGGTAGCTATCCAGAATGTTTGGGCTGCATACTGTGACCTAGAGACCTCTCCTGTCCACGAGTCTGCCCCAGAGGCCTCTCCTGTCCACAAGTCTGCCTCAGGTGGCAGAATCCGCTGCAGAACCTCCCGAGGCGGCGGAGTCTGCTTCTGAACTCTTTGCCTGCTCGGTTACGGCCAAGAAGGCCATTCGGGAACTCTCTGTATGCCCCATTTCAGCTGAGGAAGCCGTTTACGAACTCTCTGGCTGTCCTGTCACAACCATGGAGATTGAATGTGAATGTCCTGTGAAGGCTTTGAGGCCACTGTTAACCTCTCTGTAATCTTATTTCCAGTCCAGAGCTCCTTGCTCCTCTGGATCTGACCTGGCGAACTTCTGCTCCACCGTTTCACTGTCTGCCTCTGTTTCATGGCCCAGATCCTCCATTGCTCCACGGTCTGCTATTGCTCCATGGTCCAGGTCCTCCATGGGGTGCTATTAGTCCATGGTCCAGGTCCTCCACTGCTCCACGGTCTGCCACGTTACGTAACGGAGGGTTTTGGGTTTTGTTTCATGTTCATGTTTTCATGTCTTTTATTTTGGAGTTTAGTCATGGTCCCTGTCCAGTCATGTGATTTCCTTACCCCACTGTATCCTGCTATTGGTTCCTTTGTTCAGTGTGTCAAGTTGTCATTGGTTGGTTGGTGTCATGTAACCCTTATTGTTTACTATAAGTAGCCCTCTTGTTGCCATTGTCTCTTGTCTTGTATTGATGAAGTAACCTGCTGTTGGTGAGTCAAGTCTATAAAAACTGCACTTGGGTTTATTACTATGCCTGTAAGCTGTGAATTAGGTTAAAAACTGGAACACATAACAGTGTTGTTAGACCGACATGTAGCACTGTTGAACTGCAGTCCCCCTCTCAATTTCAGTGTAGGTGAGCTTTATTGGCATGTCAAAAACTGTACATTTGTATTGCCAAAGCAGTTGAAGCTGGGCTGCTTACTAATAGTGCACATATGTATTAACAGAAAGAAAAAATATAATAGTAATAGTAATAATAAAAATATATAAAAAGTATTAAGCATTTAGTGGAAAATGAATGTGTATGTAAGTGTATAAGTTAGAAATAAAATAAAAAATTATTAGATTTACAGAGGCAAAATATCTAAGTAATATAATACAGTAATATGGCATAACATAATTTACATGTGCTGGAGACATCAGATCAGGGCAGGTTGAGTGTTTTCTCTTCTGTGGTGACAGACACATATTGAGCAGCAAACACACAGCAGTTCTTGTGTTCTCCTAACAGATACGGCAGTTTCTCCTAGTTTGAAAGAGTTTAAAATGTCTGATGGATCTGCTGTATTTTATCATAAAACACTGTCCATATGTCTGTAAATTTGGAGCATTCTGTTAGGAAGTGCAGTTCTGTTTTCTTATGATTCAGATCACAGTGTGAACACAATCTCTGCTCTGGTGGCAGCCATGTTTTTCTGTGTCTGCCCATCTCTATCATCAGCTTGTGTCCGCTGAGTCTGTATCTCTCTCTCTCCCACTGCGCTCCTTGTCCACTCACTGTCCTTTCGAAATAAAGGCATAAAACACACACAAAAAAGTTAAATTACAACGCTGCTGATGAGAACTGATCTTTGAAAAATTGATCTGATCTAAATTGTGATGACAGTCTGACATGTCCTTCAGCCAAAAAAAAAAGTTATTTCAGATGTAGAAGCCGAATGTTAAAAAGTGAAATTACTGTACTGATGAAGAAAGTGAATTTGGAACAAAACTGAGATTTGATCTAGATATTTATGATGATCCGACATTAAGTCCTTCAACCACAGTACTCTTGCGGGGACCTGGAAACAGATTTCTGTGCGTTTGTTCCTCAGTCTTTGAGAGAAGTCTATTGTACTCTAGGATAATTGCAACACCTCCTTCTTGCATCAAGAATAATGAAGAAGTTGCGAGTGTTCTGCCATTGTCATGACATTTTGCCAGATATGGTAACCAACACTCAGAGTTTGTACTCAGCATTTCATCCATTCAAGTGCACATACACACACACAGCATGTAGCGGTGAGTGAACACACACACACACACACACACCGTGAACACACACCTGGAGCAGTGGGCAGCCCGAGGAGCAGTTGGGGGTTCAGTGCCTTGCTCAGTGACCTCAGACGTGCTTTTGAGGCATAGACCGAGTTTCATTTTTATGCTTGGGGGGGCACCCACTGGCAGACGAGGAAGACGATCACCCTGTCGGGGTTTATTCTGCGAGAACAACCGGCTAGATGTACATTATCCCTATATATATATATATATACAGAGAGAGAGAGAGAGAGAGAGAGAGAGAGAGAGAGAGAGAGAGAGAGAGAGAGAGAGTTTTAAATTACTACTTTAAAACGAAATAAGTCAAATCGAAAATAGAAACTCTTTGGCGAGTCATTTTTTTCATCACCATAATTGATGGATGTCTAAAATATAAAAAATAAGGAAAAGCCTAAAACAGGCCCGATTATGATTTGAGTTTCATTTTATAATTTTGTAGAATAAAAAAAAAAAAAAAAAAAAAAAAAAAAAAAAACACAAATTATAATGGCATGTAAAACGTTGTCCTATAATTGTATAGCTTATATTTTTGATTTTTATGTTTTGTTCTGAATACCTTAAAATTTAAAGGATTTGCTGCAACGCAATTTTGTCTGATATGTAAAATATGTATTAGCCTATATTGTTTTTTTCCTCTCTCTCTCTGTTTTTCTGCAGCAAATGCTTTACAAACAGCTTTAAAAATTACTTTACTGCATTCCAGACGCCTTTAAAGTACTTTTCACTCAAAATTTCACGGGTAACTTGAATGTAAAACATTGTCATGAATTCATTGTATTTCCATTTGTAAAATAGCCAACAAATGAATTGTTGTAGGGTAACCCGATCTCATTAAAAAGTGCGTATAGCACGATTTTCTGCTTCTATTTGGCATAATATTTATATGCAGAAATTTACTTTGGCAAGCAAAAGACTGGTAAATTCATAATTAAAGAGGGTCATTTATTTATTTATTTATTTATTTATTTATTTAGACACACACACACACACACACACACACACACGTATTGTTAGTAGCATGACTAACCGTGCATAAAACACTTTCCCAGCGTTCATCCACAGCGCTCATTATCGAGTTCTCTGGAATAATTTCGCATCATTCCCATAAGTTTAGTCACTGGTCAACACGTGGATAAATACTATCAGGGGATGGGAAGTTGTTTTTTTTATGGGATTTTTGTTTGCTTTAATACGGTTTTTTTTTTAGGGTTTGTGAAGAGGATAGTTAACGGATCAATTGAGAACGGCTATATTACCGCTGTTCTCCGCATTCTAATCTCTTCTGTCCCATCATAGCAACGTTTAGGCTGAAATGAACAATCACAACAGTCCTGCTTCTGCTCGGAGGGTGAACGTGGAGGTGCTGAAGCGCTTCCTAGCGTGCGCTGCTGCATGCACCTGTGTAGGTGTGCTCTATGTGCAGTGGACATACATTTGGATGCTCAGGTCTGAAATGGCAGAGATAACGCAGCGCTTCAGGCCTCTGGATGCAGCGAGAGACGAAGGTGGGATATGCTGCGATTCCGCCGTGTGCTACGGGGTAGGTGAGTGCTTTAATGACGGTGCTGTTTAACTTTTTAAGGGTTTTCATCTGTTGCTTCACCAACAAATAAGTTTTTTTTTTATTATTATTATTGAATTATTTATTTTTTTACCTGTAACCTGGTTATACCACAGTATTCTCTAGAGAGTTAAATAATGATTCAGTGCTATGGTACATTTCAAAGTACAGTATTGGTCTTTTAAATCACCTTGAAGTACCATCACTGTGGTATATGAATATGGTTACTCATGTACCATTGTTATTTACATAGAAGTCCAATGCATTTTCAACAATACCGTGATACAGTTAAAAAAATAAAATAAAAATAATAATAATATTGGTACCATGGAGTTTAATTGTGCAACTATTTTTCACTTCCTCATCTGTGTTAAAATAAATATTTCGCTTGCAGAACTGGTGGCTGCCTTTTGCTCACAATGCATAAAATAAAATCAGAAGCAAATAGTCAGATGAATTTATTCAAATTTTTCTCACCGGAATTATTTTTAGTCGTCTTTAAATTAATTTCAAGCAATAGTATTTCATTCAAAAGCTTAGGTTGGAATTTTCTCAACGCCAGTCATTCATCAGACTCTGATAATCAAGTCATTCATCAGACTCTGATAATCAAAGTGCATTCCGCGTCATCTATAGTGTCCTCTGCAACAGCACAGTGAAAGACTCTGGGATCAAACCTCGGTTCATCAGCCACAACCCCAAATCACGACATCAAGAAATAATGCTAAACAATGAACAAATGACCCAAGCAAGATTAAATGCAGCTTCACTAGGAGAATATCTGTACTGACAATAAATAAAATAAAATAAAATAATGTTTTATGTACTGATTTTTGTCTGCCGGAAGTGTGAAACCAAATAATCAAATCATAAAGACTGTATTAGGTCTCTTTTAAGTTATTTGGCATATTGTTGGGCCTGTGCAGTTTATGGTAGTTTGACCAAATGCCTCCTCCAAATGGGTTGGGCTATTCCAGTAATGCCTGTGAGAACAATGACCAAGAATCGTGTTTTTGGCTTTATTGCAGTAGTTTAGGAAGAGTCGAACAGGGTTCTATTCCTACATGACAATGTCTTCACATGAATTAATGGCATTGCCAAACCCAATAATGACCTCTTTTAATCAGAATGGGGTAGACTGGTTGTACAGTGTAACAGTGACCGTTTTGTTGTTACTTTAGTATGAAGTAACCACTGTGTAGTGTTGCTAACTGATGTCCAATGGAAAATCCTGAAGCAAAAACAGTGAGAAATGATGTCTATAATTTCCCATAGGCTACATCTTGTTATGAGGTGAGCTGTTATCACAGATTCCCTGAGAGACGGACACATGCAGAGGTACGAGACAAGAGAGATGTGACAAAACAGAGGAAGAGACGAGAAAGTGAGTAACATCTCTCTCTCTCTGTCTAACACACAAACACACAATTTCATGTTTTATATCCCATATGAATTGTCCTTTCTTTTGGCAGTTCAGCACACTTTTCTCCATCTTGTTCCTGTGTCCTCGCTGTCGTTCAGTGAGTATAACGCCAGGAGAAAGGGAATAGTTTGACCAAAAATGAAGCTTGCCCTCTCCTCACCGTTCCAAACCTGTATGGCTTTCTTTCTTCTAAAAAAATGTTCTAAGTATGTGAACAACTAGATAGTTCTGGTGATCATTGTCAAATACATTAAACAAATAAAAAAATAAAAAAATACCAAGATATTTCTCAGAACTTCTACTTTTATGTTCTGCCATGAAATACATTTTTAGAACAACATGAGGGTGAGAAATGATTGGTAAAGTTTTTTTGTGAACTAACCCCCCCCCCCCACCCCATTACTGGCAATGCATATTTAGTTTTTGATTACTTCAGCTTATTAGTCATGGGGTTGTTATGGTTATTATCTAACCGACTTGTTTATATGCATCTTTGGCTGTTGGTAAATTATGTTTTCAAAAGCATACAAATTTTAAGCCTGCAAGAAGAAGGTTTTTTTTTTTTTTTTTTTTTTAAGTGATGAATGAACAGAGATTCCAGTAAAGAGTCTCGTAAGCACAGACACAATGTTTATTGAAGGTTATAAAAAAAGAAAAGATTCTCTTTGATTCTTTGAGTCACTTTGATTTTTTTTTTTTTTTTTTTTTGTTGTTGTTTGTTTGTTTTCCATTTTTCATCAACTTTATGTCCTCAGAAACTCACATTGGAATTAATTTCTTGTAATTGCTTACTGATGTTGTGGTTTAACCCCTTAACTGTCACCCCTCCTCCATTTTTGAACATAGATGTGAAAGTGCACTATCCAAACTTAAAATGTTATAATTAATGAATGCTTTGGAATACAGATTGGAATCTAAGGTTGGACTCAATTATATATATATATATATATATATATATATATATATATATATATATATATATATATATATATATATATATATATATATAAATATTTTTATATAAAATTTATATTATATTTTTATAAAATAAATATTTTTTCATAACAGGTTTTACTCTAATATTTGTATAAAATTAAAGCCTTATGTCGAAATAAGTTATGTTCCAAATTTGAAGTTGATATTATAAAGAAAAAAAAAGAGGTTCCTGTGAAATTTTATTTAGGCCGTTATACCACAAACAGCCACCGGGTGACACCCAAGACATTTTTTTTTTGATGCATTTTTTTCTGTCACAAATGTCTAAATTTCTCTGTCAATATTACTTTTTCTTCTAAATTACTAAATTATTTGTTTACTAAAATATTTGATAGGGTAAAAAGGCTATAAAATATGTAATGGCTGACACTTAAGGGGTTAATATTTTTATTTATATATAAAATCTGGTTCATGGCAGCAGAATGTCTTGCAAGTCAAGAGGGTTGAATCATTTTAATTGCAACTGTAGATAGACAGATAGATAGATAGATAGATAGACAGACAGACAGACAGAGATGTAGTTTGTCTCTCATTTGTTCTCCGTGTTTTCCTCAGATGATCATGACACCACTGTTCTGTCTTGGGCCGTAGGGCAGAGCAGAGGTCAGGGGCTGCAGGTATCAGCTGATACTGTTACAGTGGAGGCCGAGGGCACCTACTTTATCTACAGTCAGGTTGGTCTTGTTTGGTACTGATACTACTGCATTATCAAAATACAGACTTATAAGGGTTAGCTCACCTAAAATAAAAATTCATCAGTTAATCACCCTCATGTGAGCTCAACCATACTTGTTTGACGCGCAAGAACAAACCTCACTGGTACATCAAGCAAGAATGTTTGAGCTTCTGTGTATCATCTTTGATGTGCTCTATGTGTCTGTTCATCATATAAAGTGATTGTGTCTCTTCAGAAGACTTGAATTAAAACACTCAATGCATGTGGATTACATTTTCTTTTTGAACTTTTTGAAGCATCAGAGTTTTAGAAACAAGTTTGCAGAGCAGATATTATATATATATATATATATATATATATATATATATATATATATATATATATATATATATATATATATATATATATATATATAATTTCGACAGCCCTAATATATATATATATATATATAAAAATACACAGTTTGTATAGATTAATATTTTTGATGTTTTTGTATTTTTTTTGTTTTTGTAATAAGTTTTTTATTTATTTGATCAAAAATACAGAAAAAAAAATGTAATATTGTGAAATATTTTTACAATTTAAAATAATTGTTTTTGTATTTTTATTATACTTTAAATTATCATTTATTTCTGTGATGCAAAGCTGAATTTTTAGGATCATTATCACATGATCCTTTAGAAATCAATCTAATATGATGATTCATTATCAAAGTTGGAAACAGTTCTGCTGCTTAATATTTTTTCAGAACATGTGATACTTTTTTGATGAATAAAAAGTAAAAAAAAAAAAAAAAAAAAAAGAAGCTATGTTTTTTAAAATATTAATATTTTGTAATAACAATATACACTCCTGGTCAGTAATTTGGGGTCAGTAATTTTTTTTTTGTTTTTTTTTTTTTAAAATAAAATCAATACTTTTATTCAGCAAGGATGTGTTAAATTGATAAAAAGTGATAGTAAAGAAAATATATTATTAGAATATATATTATTAGAATTTTTTTTATTTTTATTTTGAATAAATGCAGTTCTTTTTAACCTTTTATTCATCAAATATATTAGACAGCAGAACTGTTTCCAACACTCATAATAAATCAGAATATTAGAATGATTTCTAAATGATCATGTGATAGACTGGATGTTACACATGTGACACTGAAGGCTGGAGTAATGATGCTGAAAATTCAGCTTTGCATCACAGGAATATATTTTTTTTTTTAAGTATATTCAAATAGAAAACTATTATTTTAAGTTGTAATAATATTTCACAATATTACTGTTTTTTTCTGTATTTTTTGATCAAATAAATGCAGGCTTGATGAGCAGAAGAAACTTCTTTCAAAAACATTAAAAATAGTAATGTTTCCAAACTTTTGGTCTGTACTGTACATATATATATATAATGCTTTATTGTTTAGGTTATTGCAGTTATGTTGTTCTATGAGTTCTGTGTTATGATTGTGTAAATTTTAGAGAGTATTTATGTCAAAAACACTTCACACAATCGGAAAAGAAGGAAAACAAAAAGCTGTATAATTTATTAATTTATTTGCTTTTGGATATGAGACTCAAAACAGCCATACAGCCATAAAGTCTTGTAATATATTGCGTACTATATCAACTGAAAATGTTCTTAGATGGTGAAACGTTTTATAGTATATGACATTTATTACATAAGTAGCTTAAGGTTTTGTGTATACAACCCCCCCCCCCACTAACACCAGCACCAAAGCACAAAACAAAACAATCAAAAGTACAATATGAGTAACACTTTAAAGTAAGATCTCATTTGCTAACCACATTAGTTAACATCAACAGATAATGAACAATACTGCTACACTATTTATTATTCGTAATTAATTTTAATGTCAACATTTACTAATTCCTTATTAAACATCAAAAGTTGTATCATTAAGATTAGTTAATGCACTATGAACTAACATGAACAAAAATGAACAAATTCTGTAAAAAATAAAATAAAAATGCTCATAATGCAGTAACTAATGTTAACAAATGAGACCTGGTTGTAAAGTGTTATACACAAAATTAACAGAAAGTAGAAAAAAATTGCTCTGTAAATGTATAAGCCATACTGAAACACAACTCAAATGAACAACAGAGACACCAACATCATTGCTATAACATAAGCAGTAAAGTAGATCAGTCATTCTCATGATCTGTGTGAGAGATGTAGATGCCTTTCTTTCTTCAGTAGAACAGTACAAAATATTTTAGCTGAAAACATGGTTCTGAGTGATTCATAACATGCAAGTCAACAGCTACCAGCACTTTGAGAGTCAAAAACTTGCAGAAACTTGCATTTCATGAATCACCAAGGATCATGTTTTCAGAAAAAAAAATAATAATAAAAAAAGTCAGCTACATCTTGGATGGCCTGAGTGTTAAGGTTCATTTATTTCTACTTTTCAAGTATTTATAGTTAACTGTCCCCAACTCCATACAGTGAATTACCCTGTTACTCACCACAGGTGCTGTATAAAGACACCACCTGGGTCATGGGTCATGTGATCACGAAGAGGTTCAAGGGGGCGGAGACTAAGCTTATGAAGTGTCTGAAGAGCATGCCCAGTAACATCAGCCAGCCACTCAACACCTGCTACACTGCTGGTGAGTTATCAGGACAATATTGTCCAAAAATGAATGAACTCTTCAGATTGATCACTCAGAGCATGCTCCCATCAAATGT
Organism: Cyprinus carpio; assembly: GCF_018340385.1. NCBI lineage: Eukaryota > Metazoa > Chordata > Actinopteri > Cypriniformes > Cyprinidae > Cyprinus > Cyprinus carpio. The sequence goes on from NC_056576.1 coordinate 36,642,855, forward strand.
GCTGTCAGAAATATTCAACCATTATTTATAGAAGGAAAATCTCACTGCATAACAGTGTTAAAAATGAAGGAACTAACAGATATTACATATTTTAGAACACAGTGAGAGCATGATATTTCAGTTTCAATAAAAGCACATTAGAAGACTAGACTTTTTTTAAATATTATAAATAACACAATCAAATGTTGTGAGCATGAATGATAAATGAAAAACAAATATAAAAAAACTAATAATAAAATAAAAAAGTTTTAATTTAAAAGGTTCCCTTTAAAAAACATTGAACAGAACTACAATTTTCAAATAATGTGACTAAATTCAGTGTTCTATTATTATGATTCGTTATTATATACTGTATCTGTGGTAAGTAATGGAGATTAAAAAAAATGGGCCTTTCCTGAGAATGACCCAGTCTACAGTCAGATATCACAGAAAAAAAATTGACACTCAAAGCAGCACTACTTTTCATTTTTGAGATTTAGGGAGATTGTTTTTGCTTTCCATAACATAACATCTTTTTCAATTTAAAGTCTGTGTAAAGGCAATTCTAAACACATGAATGTTAGAAATGCATTGCCGAAAACATGTTACAAATAATGGATATTACCGGGTTGGGATCATTTAGAACGCAGCTCAGTCTCCTAATTTAAAGAAGCTGCTAGCGAGAGCATCTATTGAGGTTGTAGCAGTATTTGACAGCTGAGAGACGTCAGCTTTCCCGCGAGTGGGCTTGGTTTCAGAGTTGACAGAGGACACGCCCCCAGCGTTTCTAGATTTTGATACCCTATTTTATTTTCTTGTCTTTTTTATCCTTTAGATTTGGCTGGGTGGTTAATAACACATTTTTCTGTGATGTAACAAACTCAGAGCACATATTTAATATTGCTTTGAATGGACTTTAAGTGTTTTTTCCCCCCTTCTTCTATTTGTGTCTGTAGATTTCAATTACAGGACATAGGCGTTTTCTCAAAATTAGTTTTCTCTCCACTTCAGCAGCACACCAAACATTACGGTTTTAGTCCTATCTATTTACACAGATGTATCATTCATCTGATTAACATAACATTTTATTCCTAAGAACACTGCATCCTTTTCCTGGTTCTTGACAGTATTTTCTGATTTATGGAGTAATAAAAAAGATAAGCAAAATCCCTCTATAAAAACCTTTAACTCTAATGTCAACAAAATGAAGCATTTGAATTAAAGCACTTTCTGTAGAAATAAACACCATTCCACACAGATGATGAGTCTGAAAAGCTGCCACAGTTCTGTGGATTCAGGCTTTATTCTCTGTGGCGTAGTGAGATCCGATGTCTGTGTGGACCATACCATCTGCTATAGAAGTTCTCCTTCACACAAAAATCTCACTGGATTATTTTGCACTATTTGCATATATTTACAGTATAACCTAAATTTCTGTCTGATTATAAAGTATGTGTTGCCCTCGTAGGAATTTACTTCCTGGAGTCTGGATCCACCCTTCAGCTCTCTGTTCCCCGCAAATCAGCAGAGCTCATCCTGACAGCTCACACCACCTTCATGGGCCTCTTCAACATATGACACTGACACACGTGTGATTTACACGCTTAGCAGAAGCCTTGTTTATCCTCCCGCATGCTAGTTTTAGTTCAGACACTCATGCTTTTATGTGGTGAATGGATGACACCTAGTGGACAACTGAAACAATGGCATTTGGGAAAGGTACAAAAAAATGCATATGGCACTATTATGTTTGGGCATGGTTTCATGGTAATATCATGTGTTTTTGGACATATACTGTGGGCAATGTAAATATCATGTAATATGGATATGGTATTCAGTACTATAGTATACATTGATCAGCCACAACATTAAAACCACTAACAGATGAAGTGAATAACATTGATTATATTGTTACAATGGCACCTGTTCTTGAAATTCATGTGTTGGAAACTGGAAAAATGTGCAAGTCAAAAGATCAGAGTGACTTTGAAAAGGGCTAAATAATGTGGCTATTCCAAAATGGCAAGTCACGTGGAATGTCCCCAGTATGCAGCGGTTAATACCAACCAAAAGTGGCAATGGGTTATGGCAAAAATTAATTCAGGAATGGTTTGAGGAGCATGACAAAAAGTTCAAGGTGTTGTCTTCGCCTCCAAATTCCCCAGATCTCATATGTGCTGGACCAACAAATCCAATCCATGGAGGCTTCCCCTCCCAAATTTTAGGACTTAAATCAAGTCAAGTCACCTTTATGTAGCACTTTATACAATACAGATCGTGTAAAAGCAGCTTTATAGTGTTAAACAGGAAACAAAGTGTGCCAATAATGTAAGAGGACAATAACAAAGAGTCATTTTTTCTAGCTAAAGTCAGTTCATTGATGATTCAGTGATGTTATCATTCAGTTTAGGTATCTTCCAATATGCAATCAGTCAAGTGTCCCCAACTAAGCAAACCAAAGGTGACAGTGGCAAGAAACCAAAACACCATCAGTGACAGAAATGGAGAAAAAAACTTTGGGAGAAACCAGGCTCAGTCGCGGGCCAGTTCTCCTTTGGCCAGATGAAACCAGCATGGCGTGGTTTAATTCCAGGCTGCAGCACAGCTCAGATTGTGCAGAGGACTCGTCTGGATCCCGTGATCTTGTGCTGATGGCCGTCGAGGTGATGAGGTCTTCACAGTGGATCTACCTCTGGGGTTCATCTAGTTGACATGACATGGTTTCTGCTCATATTCAGAGCTGTCGAGGTCATCTCTAGGTGCTGATACACCATCTGGTCTGGATACAGACTGGATCTGGTGGCTATGGGGACCGCAGAATAAAAATGAAAGAGACTAATATTAGCCTAGATGTCATTCTTCTCATGATGTAGTAAGTACATTTGGTGTTATGGGAAGTGTTCCGGGTTCCAGTTTACTTAATAAATGCAGCCTAACAATATTTAACAGATTTGAATTATAGAAATGTGATAGTGTGTTATGTGTATGACAGGTTAAAGAGATGGGTCTTTAATCTAGATTTAAACTGACAGGTAGATTGTTCCAGAGTTTGGGCTCTAAATAGGAAAAGGATCTGTCGCCTGCAATTGATTTTGATATTCTAGGTATTATCAAGTGGCCAGAGTTTTGAGATTGCAGTGGACGTGAAGGACTATAATGCGATATGAGCTTTCTCAAGTAGCTAAACCATTCAGGACTTTATAAGTAATTAGCAAGATTTATGTAGTGTTTTATAGGGAGCCAGTGCAGTGTTGACAGAACATCTCGGTTACGTATGGTAACCCTCATTCCCTGAAGGAGGGAACGGAGATGTCACGTCGGTGACCGACGAATTGGGGATATCGCTTCGATAGACCAATCTACTTCGAGTTTAAACTAAACGAGCAAATGCACATTGGTATGCAATTATTGCATCCAGCAATAATTGTGAGTAAAAGAAGGCAGCAGTGTGAGTAAAAGAAGGCAGCAGGTGCAATGCATACCAGGTTTTCGCTGAGGAGCCAAGCCAGTGACCCGGCCGCTCAGCAGTGGTACAGCAACCGTGACAATATGACGTGAAGTTCAGGTAAAGAGGGTTACCATACGTAACCGAGACATTCCTATTCAGTCGGTCACTCTCGACGTCACTCTCGACCTCACGTCGGTGACTGACGAATTGGGATCCCTACCAAAGAGCCATGAGTGCTGCCCCTTCCAATGTCCTGTGCGAGCCACCTGAGCCCCTATTTGGTGTAGGCCGGGGCTCGGAACAAGTAGTTCCACTCTCCATTGTCAAAGCACTACCTCACTGGTTGAGATTGGATAACACTGGGAAAACGTTCCCGTTCCGCTTGGAACAGGGATGCTGCGGAAGCCCCATCCTTCCCGAAGGTGTTTTCAGTAGCAGATACACATATAGCATCTATTTAGGTGTATATGGAGAAATTGGGGGTGATTGAAACCCTCTTGGGAAGGCAGAAGTCTGCCGGGGAAACACGGGCTCTAAGGCTATACCGTGGACTATACACATACGAGTACCACTTCGGTCTCAATATGGAACCCAGCCTTCCACGGTTCTCACGGATTAATCGTGCAGGTCTGGCGCCGAACGTTCCGCCGTGTCTGGCTGCTGAGGGTGATGGAGGATCTCAACAGGGTCTACAGTACGGACACTCTGGAGCAGTTTCTCGGTGCCTCTCGGTGCCACTACCCATTTGCGGTGAGAATACAGGAGGATACTGGCTCTACACGAAGGCTATAGAATCTAGCGAACGTGTTAGGGGTTGCCCAGCCCACAGCTCTACAGATATCTGTCAGCGAGGCGCCCAGGAGGATGCAACATTTCTAGCTGAGTGAGCCCGCAAGCTGAACGGGCAGGGCACACCCTCTGCCTGATAAACCAGGGTGATGGCATCCACTATCCAGTGGGCCATCCTCTGCTTAGAGACGACATTTCCCTTCTGCCGGCCTCCGTAACAGACAAAGAGCTGGTCTTAGGTCCTGAAGCTTTGTGTCTGGTCTACGTAGCACATTAATGCTCAGACGGGACAAAGCAAAGCCAGGGCTGGGTCTGCCTCCTCCAGGGCAGCGCTTGCAGGTTCACCACTTGGTCTTTGATGGGTGTAGTTGGAACCTTGGGCACGTAGCCGGGCCGGGGCCTCAGGATTACCTGGGAGTCAGCTGGCCCAAACTCTAGGCACGAATTGTCGACCGAAAATGCATGCAGGTCCCCTACCCTCTTGACAGAGGCCAGTGCAAGCAGGAGCAGAGTTTTCAATGAAAGAAACTTTAGCTCAACTGAATGCAAAGGCTCAAATGGGCCCTGCTGTAGTGATTTCAGCACTAGAGTAAGGTCCCTAGAGGGTATAGAGGGGGCGGGGAAGGATTTAACCTCCTGTCCCTCTAAGGAACCTGATGACGAGGTCATGCTTACCTAAAGACCTCCCATTCACAGGGTCATGATATGCAGCAATAGCAGCAACCTGGACTTTGAGGGTGTAGGGAGGAAGCCTTCGCTCCAGCCCTTGCTGCAGAAAGGAAAGCACAATCACAATTGGGCATCTTTGGGGGTCTTCTCGCCGAGAAGAACACCACTCGACGAACAGGTTCCCCTTCAAGGCGTAAGTGTGTCTTGTAGACGGTGCTCTGACTGAAGTGATGGTGTTCACTACCTCTTGGGGTAGGTCACCTAGAACCTCCACAGCTGGATGCAATAGTTGCATGCTAATGTGCATTGGCTGGTTTAGTTTACACTCAAAGTAGATTGGTCTATCGAAGCGATATCCCAATTCATCGGTCAACGACGTGACATCGAAAGTGACCGACTGAAAGGGAACCGGGCTAATATGGTCATACTTCCTGGTTTTAGTAAGAACTCTAGCTGCTGCATTTTGGACTAGCTCGAGTTTGTTTATTAAGCACACAGAGCAACCACACAATAAAGCATTACAATAATCTAACCTTGATTAACATTTCTGCATTAGACACTGAGAGCTTAGGTCATAATTTAGATATTTTAAAGATGGAAAAATGGATCTGCTTCTCATGTCTTGGTGCCAGAAACCACATGATACATTCAGAGCTCTCATGCTCATTTTGGCAGAACAAGGAAACCTACATGATGTTAGAAAGGTCATGTGGTTGTAATGTTGTGGCTAATCAGTGTGTCACAATGCCAAGGTATTACTGTCTGATGCAATCACTGTACAGTGGTACCACAATAGTACTTCTTTGTTTTATGTTCTTTTGAAAACACTGCATTAAAAAAAAAGTTATTAGTATTTGTTAACCGAAAAATGAAATAAATAAATAAATTCAGAGTTGTCTTGTATGACTGGGACACAGAATAGACATCCAATAATAATTTATGCAACAAAAAGTAAAACCTAAAATTTAATAAATGTAATATTACCCCTGAGTCAAGTCAAGTCAAGTCAAGTCATCTTTATTTATATAGCGCTTTAAACAAAAAAGATTGCGTCAAAGCAACTGAACAACAATAATTAGGAAAACAGTGTCAATAATGCAAAATGACAGTTAAAGGCAGTTCATCATTGAATTCAGTGATGTCATCATGCAGCTCAGTTCAGTTTAAATAGTATCTGTGCAATAGTTTGCAATCAAGTCAACGATATCGCTGTAAATGAAGTGTCCCCAACTAAGCAAGCCGGAGGCGACAGCGGCAAGGAACCAAAACTCCATCGGTGACAGAATGGAGAAAAAACCTTGGGAGAAACCAGGCTCAGTTGGGGGGCCAGTTCTCCTCTGACCAGACGAAACCAGCAGTTCAATTCCAGGCTGCAGCAAAGTCAGATTGTGCAGAAGAATCATCTGTTTCCTGTGGTCTTGTCCCGGTGGTCGTCTGAGGCAAGGTCTTTACAGGGGATCTGTATCTGCAGCTCTAGTCCTGGTCTCTGCTGTCTTTCAGGGCTGTAGAGGTCCTTTCTAGGTGCTGATCCACCATCTGGGCTGGATACATACTGGATCCGGGTGACTGCAGTGACCCTCTGACTTGGATACAAACTGGATCTGGTGGCTACGGTGACCTCTGAATAAGAGAGAAACAGACTAATATTAGCGTAAATGCCATTCTTCTAACGATGTAGCAAGTACATCGGGTGTTATGGGAAGTGTTCCCGGTTCCAGTTTACCTAATTAATGCAGCCTAAAAATCCTTTAACGGATTTGGATATTAGAAGCGTATTAGTATGTTATGTGTAAGACAGGTTAAAGAGATGGGTCTTTAATCTAGATTTAAACTGCAAGAGTGTGTCTGCCTCCTGAACAATGTTAGGTAGGTTATTCCAGAGTTTGGGCGCTAAATAGGAGAAGGATCTGCCGCCCGCAGTTGACTGAGTGCAAACACTGAAAAGAAATAACTAATAATTCTCAGTATGAATCAAACGCTTTGAATCATAATCTATTTCTGTCCTGCTTCCCATCATATGTACTCCTTCTAATGTCACAATGTGCGTTGTTATTATTTATTACACATTTATCTGGAAAAACTACCATTAACAAAAGTAATTATTAGCACTTTTCTTCACATTTAATTATTTCTTACACTGCAAATAAATATGTAAAATATACGTTTTATTTATTTATTTTTATTTCATTCAAACTGTTCTTCTGCACGCATAATAAAAAAAAATTAAAGGGAATGAAATAAAAAAAATGTCACACAGAAACAACAACAAAATGTGGTGCTGTCTAGCTATTTGTCTGCAAAAATCTGTGCTTTTTAAAAAATCTGTTTTGTTTTTATTTATTGATTGTTTATTCACTGGCTTTTAGTCCTTTTGATGACCTTGATCTTTTCAACAACTGCTTTTACTATTTGCCACGCATCTGCAGGCACTCTTCAGCAAATTCTGTTGTTCCTTAACTTCAACACAGAAAAACCTGGATCCTAATATCCTAAATAGTTGACAAGGCCAAGTGAACAAGTGAAAAACAAAAATAAAAATAAACCTAAGCTGTGTTCCTACATACTATACTGAGCAGGAGACAGAAAATACTTGAGTCACACAGACCCAGGGTTTTGAATAGGATGTCATCATTCACTCTTAAAAATTCATATAAATCTACAAATGACAATTCTTTCTTTCTTAGATGAATAGACAAATACAGTACAGTAGATTCAGTGAACTTGTCCTTTGACCTTTTCCCATCATTGCTCAGATAACCTCCTTGACCTGATATAAAAAGTGAATGTGCACAGTCTCACGCATTTTCTGACCATTGTTCATTAATCATTAAGATTACATTGTGTGCGGGTGACCTGGAAACTCTTTGGACCAACCAAAATACATTAGATGTAGATACAGTGGCACCAAAACGTCTTTGGACACATACAAATGTTTAAATGCCATTCAGCTGCACTGGAAAACAAAATATCATAACGTGCACCATTTATTTTAAAGAGAGAAAAGGTATTTGGATATTTTCTGGTAGAACACCAGGGTGAATTAGACAGGACCTGACTTCATCCAGACTGAAAAAGAGTTTAAAAACAATGACAAGTTTTTAAAGCACATTTTATGTTGGTCTAACATTAATAACAGTGATATTAATAGTAATAACACTCCCTATAGCAATCAATCGATCAATCAATCAATCATGCTGACTAGCTTTACTGAATGCAGAAATTATTGTGGGTTTTATTAATTTTTCTGCATTATTTTCTCTCTAAATTAAAAACTGATTTTAGTTTTATCTTAAGTGACAATTTTACTCTCCTCGCTAATTTAGCTTTTGTCTATGATGAAGTTAAGTTGTAAAAAAGGCAGAAAATGATTAGAAAAAAATTATGTGACATTTTGGCTTATGTCTAAAGAAAATATATTGATTATGTATCTTATATGGTATTATTAAATATTGCTGATTGATATTAAATCAAAATGGTTAACATAAATAAAAAATTCTGAAAAACTAATAAATATGGCTATAAAAAATGTGAGTATTTTAAGTTGGTGTTTTTTTTTTTCTTCTCCCAAAATTTTTTTTTTTTTTTTTTTTTTTTTTTTACCAGTGTTCTAAAAATTATATATATAAACTATTAAAAATATTTAAATCCAGCTTCAGTTGATGCCACATGGTTTGTTATTTTGTTGTCTAATGCAATAATATTCATACATTTTTAGTGTGGCAGAAGTGTCCAAAACTGTAAGTAAATGTACGTAAATGTAAAGAAGTACAAACCAGGAAGCTATATGTCATCAATAGCATTATGTTGAATGTGTGTGTGTGTGTGTGTGTGTGTGTGTGTGTGTGTGTGTGTGTGTGTGTGTGTGTGTGTTTCCCTGCAGACTTAACACAGTGCTCATACAGTAGCTTAGACTTCCTCACCGCTTGTTCTTTCATGTAGAGGTCAGGAAGGCCCTCACTCAGAGGAATAAAACACAAGAGAATGGACAGAATAGGAATGAAAGGCTGCCTCTTCCTCCCATTTTGGCTGCTGGCACTCAGGGTGACCTTTATTGTCTGGCAGGGTCAGGTTTGTGGTTGCTGATGTAATTTCCACACACACTGGCTCTGTACGCTCACAGGATGACTGTGTTTGTCATTACTCAAAGGAGTTTTGACTAGACACTGACCACACCATTGCACTGAACTGACTCTTATGTTACAGCTTGTGTTCTTGGACTTGGTACCACCGTACAGTACTTGTATTTGCATTGCGATTTACACTTTGTTACTGAAATAAATAAATAAATAAATGAAGATGCTACAATTATTTTTTTTATCATGGCACTAAAATGTTCATTATTTATTCATAACACCATCTTTTATAGACTTTTTGTCCTATACTAAGGCAATATCATGGCTTCACTTACAAAACAGTACCTTGTATATTCCATGGCATTACTTTTTGGACTTTTACAATTGTAGCAGCCATTTCAGTACCATGGTATGTTTAAAAGTAAAAACAATATTATCATTTGATAAACTCAAAAATATTTAGGCCTAAATTTAAGATTTTTGTATTTAAATTGTATATTAAATGCCTGTCCATTTGGATTATGCAGTGTTAACATAAATAAACTAATAAATGCATGTTTGTCAAAGATACATAAACGAAACAGGTGAGATTTCTCAAAAAGCATCGCATAGTTTACTAACTATTTGCATCTATTTGATTTTATTTAAATTAGCATATTTTTCAAATGCATTTATTCAAATTGGTTAGAAACAGAATAAATCCGTTCATTATGGAAACTTTTAAATCTATACAATTAAAAAAGTATGAACATGGTTCAAATATGTTTTCAATGAATATTTAATTGCTTCACATGTACGGAATTGAAACAAAATTAATATATTGGTGATAGATATGTAGACCTGCTTGTTGTGTATTTACAATACACTCAGTTTATTAGTACTATTAGAGAAATTTCATTTATGTTCGTCTGACAGATATGCATCAAATTAAGTTTGTCAGATTATTTATGTCACTGAAATCCAAATGGATGGAAATTTGATATGCAATTGAAATGCATAAATCTTAAATATATGCCTAAATATTTTTTTTTGTACTATACCATCCCTATGATGCATGCAAAAAAAAAAAAAAAAAAAAAAAAAAAAATTGATAATCATTCTGTACAATTGCATATATCACTATACCGGGGTTTTACCATTAATAATACATCTATTAAAAATATTCAGTTTATGAGACTGGAATATGCTCCATTTCCATTGTATACATTGCTGATGAAATATATATGAGATGTTGTGCAAACTATACGGCAGTATGTGAGACTGGTTTGTATTGACTGTGTCTGATGCACCTGCCTGCAACAGTCCAGGTGTGAGCAAGCTGTTTATTTATCTGCAAGCTTTGCTTTCTCTCGTTCTCCATGTTTTCTCACCATCTCTCATACTAATCAAGTGCACTAAGTAAGGTGACCCAGATGATGACATTCAGAGCCGCTTACACACATAAACGCACAGAGCATAGTGGGATGTGCTGATAAATGGTCGTGGCCTTGCTGCAGTTCCCACAGAGAGATGTGTCACAGATATTTTTGCAGTTGGAGCACTCAGCAGAAATGCACACAATAGAAAGATACAGGGGAGAGGTGAATGTGGCAGCACATACAAACACAGTTATTCATCAGTCTGCTAACTCACACACACACACACACACACACACACACATACACACACACTTCCTTGCTTTGACTGGATCACCTGAGGGGCCTTGTTTTCCACCACTCTGAGAGCACAATTCTAAATTAAAATAGTCAGACATCCTGTAGGACAGAACAATCATAAATGAGATCTTTAATATCTGGGTTGTTTCTCAGCGGTGAGATTAAACGGGGAGTACGGGGAGCAAATGTCTCTTGCAATTGAATGTTTCTTCTGAGAAAAGACCTGTTATTGTACATGTCTCATCTAGAGTCAGAAGAGATCGCAACAGTGTCTCAAACATTTCTCATTGAAGTCACATAAAAGCACAGAAGTGCTAAAGAAGTGAACTTTAGCATAATATCACAATGCAAACTTATTATGGAAATAATACACTTTAAAAGAACATACTTAAGTGTGAACTGAATGTAATGATTTCAGACACTTAACTGCATGTCATTTACAGTTATATGAAAATGCATTTTAGCTAGGTTAGCTTAATTTTAGAGTGCTTATTTTAACCCACTTACCGGTAATTAGAACTTAAGTACATTTTTATATATGATTTATAATTACTTCAATTGTCTTAATATGGTTTGGTAAACTAAAACATTTATAATAAACTAAAATACACTTCAATGTAATTTCTACTGAATCTTGTATTTAATGTATTGAAGTAGGATTTTAATTAGACATTTCTAATTGCGATTATATAATAAGTTTGAATTTAGTACATTTATAATGTATTAACTTTACATGTAATTTCAATTAACACACTACAGTTCAAATTATAATCATGTGTTTAAGTGTTAGCTACCACATTAAGTGCACTTCTTTAAAGAATGACAAAAATAATTATATGATTTCAAATTTTAATTTAAAATTGTTACAACATGCAATTTTTAAAAGTCTACTTAAGTGTGTTAAGAAACAGGCATGAAAGTGTTTTTAAGTGCACTTAAGTGGTTTTTTATTATCTAGTTTTTAAAAGATATACTTGTATGATACTTTTAAGTGCATATTCGGTATAATTAAGTCAATTTCTTTTTGACAAGGGATGCTATCCACATTCATTTTAAAGCTATAAATGTTTACTTTGTCAACAGTTGCCCTGTTTGTCTGTATTTACGGAGAAACATCTCACACAACTCCAATACTTCAATAAAACATAGATGAGAACTCCATTAAGTAGCATGAAATATAGGACAGCAACCTCTGATCAATAACAATTTATTCTGCATATGTTTGAATGGCAAAACCTCTAACCAAACCTAACTAAAGAGTTCAAGATAGCAGTGACACTACCTTCATATCTACACTAGGTGGCAACTTTGCGCTACTTCTTACATTCTCTTCTTCTCTCTCCCTATTGTTTCTCTTTCTTTTTTTGTTTTTTTCTTTAATATACACACACACACACACACACACACACACACACACACACACACACACACATTCTCTCTTGGGTTCAAAGCCAAAGATAAATTGTTCCTCTGCTCTTGTTCTTCTCTCTCTCTCTCTAAACAAACTAGAGAACAGCAAAGGAATAGAAGGCAGAAGCAAGACGTCACAGAGGCGCTTGGGTTTCAAACTCTAATATGTAAAACCAAATTTTCTAGATTAGATTACATTGTCTAGATGACATCTTCTAAAGAAAATATGAGTGCTCTTACACAAGCAAAACTTGTCAGGTTGTTAGTACATGCTCAGGCTGGTTTCTTGTTGCTTTCTGGCTCAAAAGAGCCCACTTCAGGTTTCTATAACACTTGTAAGATCCCCCTGTGAGTGTTAATCTAAGGGATTGTTTTGTCCATTTTATCATCTTCCAGTCACAGCACAAACGGTGAGTGAGTTATGTGCCGAAGGGTTCAAATCAGTAACAAAGATGACCCTTCAGAAGACACCGAAAGACAAATGAACTCAGTCTTTCCATAGTGTTATTGTTTATCGTTGCTTAGCAACATTTTTGTGCATCATATTTAAAATGTTTATGTTCTATTCCGGGAACTTCTCAAACCCAGCCATCTGTTTCCAATGAGTGAGGAGTTTTGGATCGAAATGTCAACCAAAAAAGAGAAAAGTTAGTGGCTGTGCATGTGCGTATGGAATTGGGTTTAGTCTATATAAACATCTGTTTATTATTGTGGCACTAGGAGAAACATGATAATTCAGTTTCAGATCCTAAAGAAAAAAAACAGGACATACTGAAAAAAAGTTCCCCGTTACAAAAGGATTGTATTTGGTGCTTAGAATTCTTATTGTGAACTCTTTAATAAATAATATCTTGCTCTTGCTCAAAGTTCTAAAAATTACAAAAGAATGTTTTGTTCAAACTCTTTATAATGTTCTACAGGGCCATTTTATCCTATTAATACTCATTCTAGTGTCAATGGGAGGTAGGCATTGTGAATTTTTATTTATTTATTTTTTTTTTCTATAAGGTGAATTTCACAAACCTGTCAATAATATGTTCAGAGCAACAATTCCCAGAAATATTGTGAGCCCAAGTTAATTGTAGAAATCATTGGTGCCAATGGTTTCTACAACCCACCCGCACTGGAAACACAGCCCAGGTCACATTTCATCCTACAAATGTCTATTTTTGTTGTGGCTATAAGAACACTGCCTTGATATGTTATGGTTTACAAATTCCAACAGGAATCTTCTACAAATTTCTCCTTGTATTGCTTTTTCAAGATAGAAGTATACTTATCCAGCAGCATTGTAAGCTCTCCTATATGTGTTTACAACAGAAACACTAATCCAAAAGGTAGGTAGCATAATTATGCTGCCTTATAAGATACCTTTTGGCCAGTTTTGAAGATTGCATGCTTCACGGAGAAAATAAACCCATAATGCACTGCAACAAGCTTACTTAAAAAATCCAACCAAGAAGACTGACAAAGAGTCATTCTTCAAATGTTGGCTATATATGTGGATAGAAGAATAACCATCCCATAAGACTCACGCACACTCATGCACATAATTAGAGCTAATCACACAACACTATGTCATGTACTGCCAACTTAACTTTGACTGAAACATGGATCTTGGCAGACAGAACAGTGATTGTTCAGTCCTCACCACTGACTTTGTTTTCTCCCCCATCAGTCATCTAACCGGGAGGGGAGACAGGTTTGCTCTTTTCCAACACTCTGGAGCTTCTTCCTAGCTCTTCTGGCCTCATTCGATCTTACATTAAAACACATCCCTGCAACACACAAAGCAATCAAACAGCTAGATCAATCAATCAATCAATCAATCAATCAAACATGGTGCTCCTTGTAATCCCTGCAAACCCATCAGCTAAACTAATACACCGTTTCACAGTATCGGGTGTGGGCTATGCTGGAGAAAAAAATCATGCTCAAGGTGTTCAGGAATGGATTTGGAACATGATAGCTTGTCTAAGGGGGTCAGACCTCTCAAATCCTAGTCAAAAAAATCTAATCCAACCGTGTTAAACAAGCAAGAAGCTAGTTTTAGATGGGGTTTCCAGCAAGATGTGGAATATAGAAATCCCGGTGGAGACTTTTATATATACGGTTATTGAAAACAGGTCTCAATATATGGTTGATAGATTTTGAAGCCAAAGAGGACAGTGCCTGTAGGGGTGATCTCTGTTCGGTTTTACAGCACATCGTATTTCTTGTACCAACAGTGATGTTTGCAATTAAGCATGTGTAAGACAGGCTTGGTTCTTGTACTGCAATGTATGTTTTCAGCTACAGTTTGTGACTTAAAGTCTTAATCATGGAGACGTGACAGCTGGAAAAGTACTGTAAATGATACTTTAGGCACAAAGATCACTCCCCTCCGCTCTCCCAGAACATTTCACTACTCTCCCTGTACCTCTCTTTCCCCACTCCTTTCCTCTACTGGGATGTTTTCTAGGTCAACAACAACTAAGCAGAAACAATACATTCTTTTATAACTGTCAATTAAACTTCACACACAATGGGAGGTCTGCACTTCCCCTGAGACTTTTTACTATGTGCTTAACGTCTATTCCATATTTGAACTTATTTTGGCAAAAGAACTGCACACTTGCATGACATTTATTAATTTAGCAGATGTTTTACACAAAGCAATCTTATAAATAAGAAGCATCACAAATTATCATAAAATTTCTATACACAATGCCATGTTTCAGGTATAAACTCAATTAGAACCCAAGCTGGAATAGAATTAAAAACAGAGAGAGAGAGAGAGAAAGAGGGAACAAAATTGTTACAGGAAGTGTCTTTGCTTATGATTGTAACGTTATGAAGCGACGAGAATACTTTTTGTACATGGAGAAAACAAAAATAATGACTTTATTCAACTCTCCCCACATCACCGTAGCACAATTTTGACAATTCTGAGCAGTACACAGGCGGCGTACGCTCTTCTGTGTCAGCTGCGCCACAAAGATACGTTTGTGGTGAAGAATTGTTGAATAAAGTCGTTATTTTTGTTTTCTTCGTGTACAAAAAGTATTCTCGTCGCTTCATAACGTTACGGCTGAATCACTGATGGCAGATGGAGTATTGTGACGATGCTTTTCATACTTTCCTGGACCTTGACACTGTTATTTATCTGGCAGTCTATGGGACAGTCACAAGCCTCCCTGTTTTCATCCAAAATATCATAAATTGTGTGTGTGTGTGTGTGTGTAAACAAGATGCTACTGTAGTTCTAGACTGTCAACATGCATTTACTCATCTCACTTGCACAAAAACAGATTCAGCATTCATCAAAATCAATAAAAAACATGAAAAGTAAACCTGCAATAATTAAAAGTTAACACAAAAATCCTGTATGTATTTAATTCTTTCAGCCTGAGTCTTATCCATTTCACTTTTGGTGTGAAAGCACTTTTACCTTTGCCAAAAATATAACATTTTTATATGAAAAGCAAACAAGCAAGCCCAGACCAGATGAGAAAAAGTAACGCACTACTCTCCATAAAAGTAACTAAGTAATGCAATTAGTTACCTTTTTAGGGTGTAACACAAAATATTGTAATGCATAACTTTTAAAAGTAACTTTCCCCAACAGTGAGTGTAACTGAACTTGTTGCCGGAATCAAATTTTCATGTTGCGATTAATTGCTAATGCTTTTATCACAGTATACGGTATTATAACAAAAATAACTATACAATAAAGCAATACAGAAAAATATATAACGTTAAAAGTTTTACAGAGATTAAAGTACAAAAAAACTATAAAGAACAATAGGTATCACTTTACAATAAAACCTCATTAGTTAACATTAGTTAATGCATTAACATTCACAATGACCAATAGCTACATTTGCTACAGAAGTTATTAATCTTTGTTAAAAAATACAAGTGTTAGTTCATGTTAGCTCATTAAATATTGGAATACCTAAGATTAATGAATGTTCAGAAGAATTTTTCATTGGCAGTTTGTTAACTAATTAAATCTAATGTTAACTAATGAAGCCCTAATGTAAAGTGTGAACGAACAATAAAGAATCAAAACACTTTCAAACAATATCTAGCCCATGTCATAGTCCAGACAGCAAAAAGTTTGAAAATAAATAGCCTATTAAGTCTGAATATTTAAGTATTTGGCTCTGTGATGAACACCATAGTGAATACACAAATCTGAATGGCTTTTTAAAATTATTTAAATACGTTTTAGAAAGTAGCACAGCGGCTTTATTTATGGGGTTTCCAGGGTAACAGCTGCATTTTATGCAGTTTAGCGCCATCTGGTGTCAGAGAGTGAATCTGTTTTCATTCAGTGCGTCCCTCACGTGTTCCCCATGATGTAGAACATGATGTAAATATCTATTTATTTATTTATTTCCTGGAAAGTGAGATCAAGTGAGCTAAATTGTACTGTATGGTCTAGAATTAATTATAGACTCATTTTCCAGACTAAAATTAACATAAATAGTGCAATATAAAGTATAATAGTAATTTTGAGTTACATAAATAGAGCTGAGGTGTTTATCAATTAAAAAAAAAAAAGCAGTAGATCAATTCTTTTATATCTATTTTAAGACTGAAAATCCTCAAAAAATAAAGATTTCACATAAATATCACTTACTAGTACATTCATGTAGGCTAACTTACAGAAGACGTTGCTGATTGAATTATTAGTTATTTAACAAAAGCAAAGTTTAGTATAAAAAATACTGCAATCATGTTTTAAACTGAAATTAAAAAGGTTGGGTGTTCGTAAAAAAAAATGCAAAATCAAGCAGAGGAGGAATTTTGCACCTAAATGAATGGCTCCTTGCCACTGTCACCTTCGGCTTGCTTTGTTGACACAATTTCTGGCAACATTGTTGACTTGACCGCACAGACACTACTGGAAAAGAAATGAACTGAGCTGGATGAGGACATCACTGAATCAACAATGAACAGACTTTAACTGATAAACTGACAGTTTTCTATTGTCCTCTAGCATTATCAGCACACGTCTTTCCCGTTTAACCCTAATCACACGAATAATGTACACAACTGTTGTTGACACTCCTCTTACTTGTAAGTGATACACTTCTGTTGAATATTTACTTCATAGAAATGGTTTAGAGTCTTTGGAAAAAGTCAGTTAGCATCTCAACCGTTTTCCAAAGAGGGAGGCTAACTCCCTAACTTATGAAAGTTTGGACTTTTAATCACATCTTTATGTGTAGATGAGAGGTTTTGATAGATTTCTAAAGGTTTTGCTGGCAGTTTATTGGAAGTTGGCTAATCTATTTAGCCTAAAGTATGCGCTGTCCTGTTAATCGTTGACGTCACTTACACAGAGCATGAAAAATTGCTTAAAGTAGGCCCCTATATTGCTGACAAATATAGGAAACACAGGCGAGCTGAGAAAGCTTATTAAATAAATTCATATGCATTTTTCCCCACAACATATTTGCTTAGCTATATCTGTTATATTCAGGGTTTAAATGAGCCCCGGCACACTCCAGGGCTCGACATTAACGCTAGACAAGTAACCTGATTAAAACATCAGTAACCCAAAATAACTATGTAAAACACCAAAACGCAAGTATTATTCTGATTTTATTACATTAAGAGTAAGTGGCGAATAGTGGATATAGCTACTGTGTATAATGCATCTATTGACAGTATAAGGTTGCGCTGCTGCGAAACACTAAGAAACAAAGCATCCTGAGGTAAAAATTCAAAATGGAAAGCTTTTATATTTAAAATACAGTTAGTTAGGCAACATCACTCAACGTTTTCACCATTATGACTGTTTAATAGTTGTATAAAAAGTTCAATAAGCAAATACAATAATATCAGGTCACTTACATTTTAGGCGGAAACACAGCACATCTCAGTCGATTTTATTGCTGAATGATTCTGTGTTTTGAACGAATCGGTTGAGTCAAAGGTTCATTAGCGCATGCATAAACATCTGATGAATCTGCCGTTTGAACGAATCGTTTGAATGAACGATTTAAGTACTCACTCATAAAACGCTCACTAATGGCTCCTACTGGCATTTTAATTTCATTGTAAAGTGTAATTTCCACCATCATTTCTTGTTTGTGTATACAAAAATATTTAAAATAATCTCATAATATTATTTAATGCAGTTGTATTTTATCAGTGTAAATTATTTAATTTGATAACGTATAGATAATCACATTATCATAATTGAATTTATAGATCAAATGTGAGAATTTGAAATTAAAGTATTAATGAGTGGGAAAATGCCATCTATAAAGGTAAAAAAAAAAAAAATTCCCTTGGATAAAACCGTTTAGAATTTTCTACATTTCTGCATAAATATGAGCCAAAACATAATTAGATTTTCACACAAATCCTGAAAGTAGACAAAGAGAATCCAATCAAACAAAGGACACAAAAATGTGGATTAAGGTCAGGAATTTGACTCAATCATTCCAAAACATTAACTTTGTTCTTCTTTAACCATTCTTTGGTAGAATGACTTGGGGTGTGCTTGGGGTCGTTGTCTTGCAGCATGACCCACTTTCTCTTGAGATTCAGCTTGGACAGATGTCCTGACATTTTCCTTCAGAATTTGCTGGTATAATTCAGAATTCATTGTTCCATCAATGATGTCAAGCCGTCCTGGACCAGATGCAGCAAAACAGGCTCAAACCATGATACCACCACCACCATGTTTCACAGATGGGATGAGGTTCATGTGTGTTCTTTCTCCAAACATAACGCTGCTCATTTAAACCAAAATGTCCTATTTTTGTCTCATCCATCCACAAAGCATTTCTCCAGTATTTCTCTGGCTTGTCCACATGATCTTTAGTAAACTGCAGATGGGCAGCAATGTTCTTTTTGGAGAGCAGTGGCTTTCTTCTTGCGACTCTGCCATGGACGCCATGGTGTTCTCCTGATGATGGGCTCATAAACATTAACATAAGCTAATGTGAGAAAGGCCTTTAGTTGCTTAGAAGTTAGCCTGCAGTCCATTGAAACCTAGTGGACTTTTGCTCACAGGTATGTAGTATTGGATCATTTTCCTGAAAAAAATGAAAAGTATATATTTTCATCTCATTTCTTTGATTGGGTTTCTTTGTCAACTTTCAGGACTTGCATGAAAATCTGATGATTTGGGGGGTTATATTTATACAGAAATATAGAAAATTCTAAAGGGTTCACAAACTTTCAAGCAGCACTGTACACACATACACATACACACACACACACACACACACACACACACACATTTACTTAGCTATCTAAATGGGGACATTCTATAGGCGTAATGGTTTTTATACTGTACAGTCCGTATATTCTATCCCCCTACAACAATCCTACACCTAAACCTACCCCTTCCAGGAAACTTTCTGCATTTTCGCAATTTTTAAAAAACTTTGTTTACTTTATTTTTAAACCAGTTTTACAAATGAGGACGTCCCCAAAGGGAGGTTTTTGGAAATTTAGACAGGTTTAGCTCATTTTTGTGTACAAATATGTCACCAATATATGGTTAAGTAGGTACACACACACACACACACACACACACACACACTATTTTATTTTCTGCATTTCACTTCTGCTCTAGCATGTTTCCTTGAAATAAACCTGGCACTGCATACTAAATATTGTTGGTTCTGTGACAAATTGCATGTTATGTTTCTCAGTTCTTCTATGCTGATGTTGAGTTGGAGCGGACCTCCTGTCAGACAACATCTCTAAGGTGCTATGAACCATATGACTAGTAAGTAAACATACATTACTGTTCAAAAGTTTGAGGTTGGTACGATTTTTTTTTGTTTGTTTTTGAAAGAAGTCTCTTCTGCTCACCACTACTGCATTTATTTGGTTAAACAAACAGTAAAAACTTAAATGTTGTAAAATATTATCACAATTTAAAATACTTGTTTTCTATGTGAATATATGTTAAAATATAATTTATTGCTGTGATCAAAGCTGAATTTTCAGCATCATTACTCCAGTCTTCAGTTTCACATGATCCTTCAGAAATCATTCTAATATGCTGATTTGCTGCTTTCATACAAACATTTGTGGTAAGATTAAAAAAACTAAGAAATAAATATTTTTTATTAATCAAGGGTTTATTAAATGTATCAAAAATAACAGTGAAGATAGTTATAATGTTGGAAAAGATTTCTATTTACTAAATTATTTATTAAATGCTGTTCATTGAACTTTCTATTCACAATTTCCACAAAAATGTTAAGAAGCAAAAACTGTTTTAAGAATAAGAAATGTTTCTTGAGCAGCAAATCAGCATATTAGAATGATTTCTGAAGATCATGTGACACTGAAGACTGGAGTAATGATGCTGAAAATTCAGCTGCACATCACAGGAATAAATGACATTTTACAATAAATTCACATAGAAAACAGTTCTTTTAATTTGTAATAATATTTAGCAATACTACTATGTTCTCTGAATTCTTGATGAAGTAAATGCAGGCTTGGTGAGCAGAAGAGTTTTTTTTTTTTTTTTTTTTTTTAATCATTAAAAGATTGTAATGTTTCCAAACTTTTGACAGGTACCGTATAACATTGTTACCTAGTGCTTATATTGCTTAAATGTGAGGATATTGATCTGGAAGAAATGGGGCCATAAAGAACCTTCTCATCAGTGGTTCTTTGTAGAACCTTTAAAAATGGTTCTTTGTTGAACCTGAAAAGTTTCTTTATGGCACCAAGAAAAACATGGTTCTTTAAAGAACCTTTCACAAAATGGTTCTCCAGGGGAAT
The DNA here is from genome assembly GCF_018340385.1 of Cyprinus carpio. NCBI lineage: Eukaryota > Metazoa > Chordata > Actinopteri > Cypriniformes > Cyprinidae > Cyprinus > Cyprinus carpio. Next base: position 36,663,632 of record NC_056576.1, read on the forward strand.
GGTTCTAATATGGCATCGCTGTGAAACCCCCTTTCTGGTTCTTCCTGGCACCCTTTTTTTTTTTTTTAAGAGTGTAGGTGTGTGTTGAGGTTGGAGGATGCATGCAGTGGAAGTCCTAAAGGCCATCGTTCAAACCTTGAAGGCAGTAGGGGAAATTATGTTCATTATCCAATGGAATCTGCTGTTAAATGCACAAAGCCAGTCAACCATAAAGAAGTAGAACTGCGGGGTAACTTCATTTCTTTATAAGTAACAGTGGAGTCACCACAGCAGACTGCGACACACAGTGGCAATATTTACAGGAGCAATTCAGCTGTGTTTAAGAAGATCAGCTAAGAAACCATCACAGGGATGTGGATGTGTTTGCTTGTGTCTGACCTCTACGGACCGAATGAAGAAAAGATGTCCACTTCAAAGAAGGTGGAACCCCAGAGCACACCCACATATTACGTAATCTTCATAGACCAGTGGCAGTTCAAATGTGTTTAACAGCTGGCCCATAAGTTTTCCGTAAAGTTCGGGGGGTCTGACTGACTCTACTGATTAAGGGCTTGAAAATTCACCGCCCACCCTGCCACACAAACAGAGTCACAACAAAGATGTGGAGATCTTAAAAAGCCTGTATATGAAACGGTTATAATTCTACCTAATGCATAAAGAATGTTTCAACACTGTTTTGAAACAATCTTTCAGTAACTGCAAAAGTTAGATTGTGTGTTGGAGAAACAGACAATTTATGAAAACCCTAAAAGGATTTTTTAAAAGTACATTCAAAAGTCCTGATTTAATTGATTATGTATTCACTTTCTCAGTTTGTAGCAAAAAAAATGGGACAAAAATATTTTGTAACATATTTTTCTTCATATATTTTAAATTCCTGTTATTCTTTTTGTATTATTTAAGTTTTTCATAATTCATGCAAATACAATAATTAAGGTAAAACATTTTGCTGACAAAGAAATTGTATATTTTCCCCAAATTATTGTTATTGTTGGTCTCTTTCTACTGGCTCCCAGTTGCCATCAGAAGCATATTTATAATCATATGATTCACCCAAAAAATGAAAATTTATTTTGTCATCCCACCTAGCGTTAACTACATAACCATTAAAGTAACTATATAAAATATTTTTTGCACACTATTATTTTTCATTTTTGCATGGCACTTTTTGAGTTTTGAGTTTTCTTTACGTTTGTAAACATTGAAATTCTGTTTGCCTTGAGGAAATATTCATACAGGTTACTTGAAGGACTTTCTGTTAAAAGCAGTATCCAGCAATACACTGACAAACAAGTAACACTGTCACTGTTTAATTAGACTGACATATCTCATGTTTCACAATACTTAGCAACACGTTTTTTTTTGTCTTTTGAAATTATATTTTGTCTTTAAGAGTGTTGATGTTTGTTCAATTGTTATAAATGAATCTCAACAATTAAGCCTCAAAGTTAGAGACAGAAATCTCTTAAAATGGTCGACCCAGAAGAACACCCTTGTAAAATCTGCACATGGTACATGTTATTACACATGAACAACTGCACTGAATTGTAGAAGAAAGGCGCACACACTCAGAGTGTTTGGCAGTAGCCCAGTGCCCTATTGTTTGTGATTTCCTGGTTTGTGATCACACACACACTCACACACACACACACAAACTCACTCACTCTCTCACACACACACACACACATACACACACAAACACATTGGATAATCCTTACAGGTAAACAAATACTTGCAAATTTTTACAAACACAAATACTCAAATTTCTCATTACTGAAATCTCCTGCACTTCTCTCCTCAGCAAAATCCTGAATAATCCTCTCACTTTTCTTTTCTCACTGTCTCTGTTACGCTTTACTGATTCTGCAACACAGGCATTTTCTCTCTATTTTTCTGTCTCTATAACTGAAATCCCTCCCCGTTTTTGTAGAAGCCAAATCTGTTAAAAGCCCTATGAAAGCAAGACTTTTAGCACAATAGCTTTAAGATCATGTATATGTAGTGTGCGGTGTGTGTTAATCATATGGATTGGGGGTGAGTGGGTAAATGCATACAAATGGCAATTAAATGAAAATGTTTGCATTATATTTAATGCGATTAATTGCACTTAAGTAGGACACTTTAATGTCATTTTGACTTGTATGTCATGTACTCTCTTTATGTATACTGAAGTGGCATTTTATTTCATTCATTTTACTATAACTTTAAGTTCAGTTTTAAAATATTTCTAAGATTTAAAAAAAAAAAAAAAAAAAACACTACAAGTGCATATTCAATACAATTAAGAATTAAGCACACTTACTTTTCACAAGGACATGCACATGTAAATAAATCAATTTCGCTTTAGTGTTTCACTATGGGTGGGTCACTTCTGTATTTCTGAAATAAACCAAAATAAATAATGTTCCAGTTGTCCAGTTTTATGTGTTTTAGATGTGTTTAAAAGTTTTTTGACAGAAATTGGATTGGTTTTGGAGCTCTGATTGCATGGTTGGAAAATCAAAAAACAATCACGCAATGTCAGGGCAGTACTTTCCCCCCAGTTCACTAAGAAAAACTTTTCTCTTCAGTTTGTTGATTTATTTGTTTATTTATTTCAATTTTAGGTCTTTTGTTCTTTCATATGGGAGGTCCAGGACCCCCCCCCCCACCAGTCCAGCTCACCACCTATACCTAAGATTTGACTGAATTAATTTTAGCAGATTTAGCAGCCACTTTTTGCTGTTTTTCTCATCCAGAAAAACAGATCAAAATGATTGACTGATTCATCTTGTGCTGAAGAGTGTTTTCAGTATGTTTTTGTTTTATGTCACCAAGCTGTAACTTGCATTTGATTGAAAATATATGTTCTGACATGCTGACACAGACTGCATGAAGGCAACACAAGAGCATGCACAGATGAACATGCGTGTCCTGTTTCAGTAGGAAATACAGCGACACAAGATAACAAACTGCACTCATCAAGCTTCATTTAAAGGGTCTTTATCAACTACTGTGATTGTGAGATAAAACAACACACACAAACAAAACAAATCTTCCATTTCTTAATTTTTATGTTTAGAATTCTTAAAATCACATTTGTGATCTCTTTGTTGTCCCTTTATCGTGGAAGATATCTTCCTGCAACCAGCACTGAAGTCCAGGGCCAGCGGACCACCCGCTGTGAGCGATGACCATTAAATCCCTGCGTAATGAGAATGAGTTGAGCTCTTATCTTGCAAAGGCTCTGCCATAAATGCTGGGCTGAAATCTGTGCGGCTGGAGCTGGAATCTGAGTGAGGAATCAGTGAGGAATGCACATGTGTTCCTTTCTTGAGTTTATGTAAAAATTAAATTATTTAAATGAGTGTGTCTGACTTTAATGAGGCTGACTGGTAATTTTGTTGTAGGAAAGTGGACAATCTAAAGGCATTTAGATTTTTGGAGTGAGAAGAGATATTTTTGTCCCTGGAGATCCCATGAAATGGCTTGACGATTGCAGTTTATCAGTCGATCTTATACAGCCACATCGATGTTATTTCATTACCCAACAGCCTTCTGAACGATGAAAGATGATCTTAAAGCTATGGACTAAAAGCATCTAAACTATTCCTTCGGTATCTGTAATATCAGTTTCACAGTATCAGTAATAAAGGAGTGCCGGAGAGAGATAGAAAAGTGTAGGCGAGAGAGCATCAGTGGGAGCAGGACATGACGCAAACCAGATTCGTACCTGAGTCCCACATGGGCACACAACCACATGCTGTGCAAAAGCTTCATTGTTTATTTTGGTTTGATTGATTGTGTACACCCCATTGCTGCCCCATCATGACAAAACATGACATTTCTGGCCTCCTACGTAGATGTCACTGCAATGAGGCGGGTTATTGTTTCCTTTCAACCTCAGAGCAGGAAATGTTCTCATTGTAACTTCAAGAGTGTCATTTGCGATTTTGTTTACAATTTGAGGAGAGCCGAGGAAGTTTAGGCATTTTTGTGACACGATGCCCATCTACGCCGGTTCAGGGTTTATGAGTAAACACACAAACCAGCTCAGTTTGACAGATCATCTATAGTTAGAAACAGTCTGTGCAGCCGTCACACACACACTGTGCCGTGAGTTTGCGCGCACGTGTGTGTGTGTGTGTGTTCAACGACCTCTATTCCACACCAATAGCCACAGCTCTCGATTTTGGGTTCATCTTAAACATCTCCTCTCAATTTTATTTCAATCTTACTCTGCGCAGGGAACACAGGCTCAATTATCGGATGTAATTTGCTGTAAAAACAACAAGAGGCCGAGGGGATGAGGAGGAGTGCAATAAGAAGAGATGAGCGAAATGAGAGTCTCTCGAAGAGCTCCTCGCTGGCTTTGAGGCCTGTGTTTTGATGGAAATGTGTCTGTAATTATTCATTTGGGGAATGTACGCAGACATGAAACTGTAGAGTTGAGTGAAAAATAGCAGTGTACTGTATACCTTTAATATTATTGTATTTTGACTGTCTTTTGTTTGCAGTGCTGGAGAAAAGAGGAAATAATTAAACGGAGACAAAGAACAAGGAAATCATGTGAACCAGACAACGGACGTAAACTGTTTATGGTTATAGCCCTGCATTGCTGTGTCTGCGATGTTCTGCACATTTGAAAAAAGAAGTAAACTTACTTAAGCAAATGTATTCAGTTAATGCTTAAAATGCACCATATTGCATATTAATCGCAATTCAATGAAATGTGTTATAGTGAAACTTACAGTAAAGTTTATTATATATATTTTTTTTTGACCCACTTAAGTAGGACTTAAGTACATCTTGCATGTTTCAAAACATTTTAAAATGTCCAGTGAGTGGCGTTAAAGCACGTTCAGTTTTATCTGAAACAGATAACTGTGAATGTGAAAGCATTTTACTATGTCTCTTGTTGTACATATTACTGCAGTTTGGAAATGAAATGTCTGGTGAGTGGCGCTAATGGTATGGTTACTGAATTAAATGCACTTTTATAAACCAGCTCAAGACTTAAGTAGCCTACATATATAACTTTTATTGTCTTTGCTGCCAAATGTACTGACATGGTAAATTAAACTATACCTTAATCTCATTTCTATTGAAACTTGTATGCTGTGTATTTAAATAATATGTAATTACACATCGTAATGAGTTGCAATTTAGTAGCCTATGATATTAACTTCAAATGACACACATATAGTTCCAATTTCTTTACACATGCTTTAGTATGTTAATTAACACATCAAAATAAGTGCACTTCTTTAAAGCACAACAAAAGAATATTAAAACAATGATTTAAAATGGACTTTAAAGTAAAAGTGGACTTTAATGTGTGTGTTAAGAAACAGTCAAAGTATACTCTTTTTAAATGAACTTAAGTGGCTTTTAATTTTCAACAGCAGGTACAGTTTTTTTAAGCATAAGCCGAAGATAAGATTTGTTTCTCTCAGAGAATACAAGTGCTGATGAATAGACAGCTCTTCTGTTGTAGATGAAGTTAATAAACATTTGTAGGAGTTCTCTTTTAAATCTGTCATAAACAAGTACATTTTTTTGTTTGTTTTTTAAGATCACTCGATGCACTTATGGTTTATTGCTTGTGAAACCAGCCTCACCACTTTCATTAGAAGCTTCAAGCAATCAGGCTCTATTACGTTCATTCCCCACAGATGTGAAGCTACCACAGACTTCCTTTTCTTTTTTATTATCCTGGGGTTGCATACTTAGCGGACCTATCACAACTGTTGTTTGTATAACTGAGATACTGAGGTTTGTTATCACCACAGAAATGCAAGAATGTTGGCAAAATGTTGGTTTGCATTGGCCTTGTCCTAGAATATGTTTCTGCCCCAAATCGTGAACAGCATTTCATTCATTTGTTCGTACTTTCTTTCAGAGGATGTGACCAAGAAGGGGAAAAACAAACATGCTTTCACCACAGTCTCACAGCAGCAGCAGGGCGAGACGCGGCGAGTGAAGATTCAACTAAAAACACACACATTCATTAAAGAGACAAACAACCCAAGACACTGCAAACACTCTTCCTCTTCTTTCAGTCTCAGTCTTCATTCCTTCCCCTTCGAGTGTGTCCGTTTCCTGAACTCTGTCCTCGACCTTTTCACAAACCTTTCTGAGGAATGTGTTTTCTCATATTTGGTTTGAAGTTCCCTGTTTCCCCTTTCACCCTCGGACAGAGAGTGCGAAAAGAAATCGCACACATGTGCAGTCAAATTGGACATGGGTTCCCTGTGGAGAAGCCAAACATTTTTAGTTTAGGATGGGTCTGTTGGCTGTGAGAGGCTGCTGAGATAGAAGACAACTCCTGCAGGTCTTGTGAGCTCAAGGGCTATGAGGACGAGTGACCTTTTCCTACTACGTGTGCAAACATTTCAATGCAACATTTTTATAGATCTGTACTGGAAACAACTCTCAGTCCTCTGTGTTCGGTGAATAATATTAGCACTGTGATAATGCCGCCGGGATTTTGCATTTCAGTACAACTCTGTGCAGCATTCATCTTTAACATAATGCTATCAGGGTGTCAGCATGCTGTTTTAATCAAGTGTATTATAAATGAATTGATTTTGGAGTGCAATTTCTAGGTGACCTGGTGAGTCACTAGATGCACACCAATCACAGGCCTTTTGTTCTAAGGACATTTCAGACGGCTGCAGTCCTCTGTGTTTATGCATTGTTGGTTCACATTTACATTTATTCATTTAGCAAACGCTTTTATCCAAAGCTGCTTGCAAATGAGGCAAAGTGCAAGCAATTTATCTTAAAGGAGCCAACGATGTTAGCAGCACTGCATTACTATATTTCAACGCAATAGCACAGAACTAGAGCAGAAGTGTAATTGCGGGAAAGCAGAAAAATAAAGACTTACAGTAATTGGACAAGGCACAGTGGACTATAAAGGTTCAACCACATCCCAGAATGCACTGGAAGGTCAGTGCCAATCAGAGCTTCTTCTAGACTGACTGATGGGTGGATCTTTCTCATATTAGACCCAAATTTGTATTTAAAGAAAGTAAATACCAGGCATATGACATACTTAGTAGTTGAACACTTCAAAAAAGAAAATGGACTCTGATTGGAACCCATATTGCTTTCATAATCTGGTATATTTTAATGGAAAAAAATGTAGGGCGTGACCTAATTGTATCCATCTGGAATAGAGTTGCTGCAGGGATGATGTGGGAAACGAGTTTGCATTTTAGCACATTATGAAGGTTTTTTTTTTTTATGGATTTTTGGTTAAATGCCTGAAATAAGGTCTGTGCTGCTGAACACTAGCTCAAGATATTTCCCCATTTTATTCTGTAACATAGAGTGCATCAGCAAAAACCCCTTGTGAGGAGGTTAGCAGTTGCTTACATCTGTCTAAATGAGACTACAGAGGCAGTCGGGATATTAAACGTCATTACGGAAAACATAAACTCATTTACTCACCAGTCAGTGTTAATAGCCCTTACTGTGTCTATAATTGCACTTTTGCTAACTATTCTAACTTAAACTTTTAGGGAAAATCTGTTTAAAAGATTGAAAGTGTTGTTGGAAGCCTAATGGTGGTGATGATGTGATGTCATGTGTAGTTCGTTAATATCCTACATTCAGCTTTTTGCTTCTGCTGATTGTATTTAGGCTTTATAGAAATGTAATCATTTTTGAAGATTATCATGAAGAAACAAAACATTTTTGGACACAATTCACATTTTCTGCAATAATCCAAGAGCCAGTAGAAAAATACTACTGGGTTTTCATCAAGGGAACCAGGTCATGAAAACATTCAGGTTGACCTACAAAAATACACTGTTACTGCAGCGCTCTATTGATTAGATAGATGCCAGAATAGAACTGAAAGTTTGGAGGGGGTTAAAAATATTAGAGATTTGAGTCATCAGCTGAAAAACAAACGCAGATCAAGTTATTGTTGTGAATAACATGCACCTATGAATTGAGTTTAGTAATACCTACAATATGCATCAAGAAATAAACAAGCTTCATTTTGAGTTTATGTTGAATATCAGTGTGTCTCTTGCTGTTTTCACTTACAGTGTCTGAGCAAAGACTCTAGATTACAGCTATTTTCTCCATGCCGATGTGTGCTTTTCTCTATTAATATATTTCTACTATCCATCCATCCTTCCTTTAATAATTCTATGATGAATATTGTGGTGCAAAGATGAATTGCAATTCAGTATCATTTACATGCTTAAACCAAATTCTGTCTCTACTGTATACATAAGTGGCAAATTAAAATGAAATGTACTATAAAAATGTCTGACTTGTGCACTACATTCAAAGTCTTCTAAAGCCACACGATAGCTTTTGTGGAGAAAACAGACCAAAATGATGTTTTTATACCCTGAAAATATTCAGCTTTCTGCTGAAGCCATGAAATCTTATTTGGATTTATGACCAGATTCATATTTGTGTCCAGAAATGGTGCCCAGACACGTTAAGCCAGGTCATTAGTTGACCAAAGCGTGGGAGCGGTTTATATATATAAAAAAAAAAACTTTAGCACGTGTCATAAGCATATATTTATGAGGCCAGGTTGACATGCGAGGTGCTTTGGCAGGTTGTGTATTTTTAAATGCATTTCAGGGATGCTTTTTGTTTGTTTTAATCAGGAAATATTGGAAATTCAGCTATTTTTGTTTTTCAAAAAGGTTCGTTCTAACAGGAAGTTAGTCAGTGTTAACGTGTGCATCACATGTAAAAAATAGTCTAAAATACTCACTTAAACTGGACTTTCAATTTTGCTTTTAAAATTAAATATTAATTGATTCAAATCCTACATTTAGCATATAAAATTAAATATTTTTTATGAGAATTGTGACTGATATTTAAAGGAAAAATAAATGACAGCAATGTGTTATATGCTCAGAAAAGCGAATGTGTTCCTGAGGAACATTTTACCGCATTTGTTTATTATTTACAATTTAGTGATGTATAGCGTCATCCTTTGTATGTATGATATACAGTTGTGGTCAAAATTTACATGCACTTTACAAAATCTACAAAATGTTAATTCTTTTACCAAAATAAGAGGGATCACGCAAAATGCATGTTATTTTTTATTTAGTACTGACCTGAAAACAATATTTCATATAAAAGACGTTTCAATATAGTCCACAAGAAAAAAAAAAATATATATATAGATTCAGTCTATGAGACCAGAATATCATCAAGTCTATATCTTTTTTGACCATCTAACAGCCACTTTAAAAACCAAGCATATTGTCACCACTTAAATGTTGAACCTTATGACTGAGAGCCATGAGCTCGTGAACATGTGACACTCTTCAGGTTTCTGAACCGCGGCCAGGCACCAATAATCAATGAAATCACGTCACCTCATCTGTGTGATCGTATCTTCAGCTCCAGCTTCAAAACACCGAGTCTAGAAGGACAGCTTCACTGAACCTGTCCTCAATACCAGATTGCCACTTAAAAGTGAAAAGTGTGCTTTTTTCCTGCCACTCAAAGACATTTCTAAACATTTCTATTTTTAGCTGCTGGCTCTTTGATTGGGTCATAGGGATGCGTGTGTTGCATGCATAAAAGAAAGAGGATTTTTTTTCTTCTTTTAAAGAAAGTGAGAAAGCTAGACATGTAGATAGAAGTAAGATAGTAATTTATACTTTTTGCTTTTTCTTTCACTGAAATGCCTCTCTGTTAAGTGAGTTGCAGGGGTGCATTCTGGGTTCTTTATAGCTGTAGGTTCCTCATGTACAACATCCAGTGTTCGCTGCAAAGTAGTGTAGCTGTTTATCTACCTTTAACCAGCAATAGTGTAGTGGAAACTTTGTTAAGTTGAAACCTTATTAAAGCTTTTCAGCTGTGGGGTGCATGTTTTACCACTTGCCAAACACTACAATATTTCATTATTCTTTGAGAATATAATATCACAAATGTGTCTAATGTGTGAAAAGAAGTGCACTGAATTGTATTGAATCTGCACTTCTTCAAATCTTAAAAGTATATTTTAAAAACTGTACTTGCAGATAATTAAATATTGATGAAATAAAAGTGCATTTACAGAGTACACTTTCATGACTCTTAACACACTTGAATTCACTTTTAAACATGCACAAATTAATCGTTTTACTTTAAAGTACATTTTAAATCATTGGTTTTTAATAATCTGTTGTTCTCACTTATTTTGATGTGTTTGATACTAGAGCACATGTAAAGGACTTCAGAGTGTTATTCAATACATTTAATAAATACACAACATTCTCTTTTACATGATATTCTCTTTTAAATTATACTATTTCGTAATAAGTACTCATACCAAAGTATACTTTATATAATTGATTTATCACTGTTTAATGGTATGCTAATCTAACAGGCTCGCTTGTGGTTATCAATGCCTCTAAATGCTTTTGTGATTTTTCTTTTGCAGATTATATAGAAATCACTGGCTCACTGGAAAAACATGCATCTAGCTACACTTTTGCAAAACTCCAAAAAATGTACCTATACATGCAATTCACTGCAGTTTGCATCTAAAATTAACAATAGAGGCAGAAAATCACCAACAACCTGAATTCCTTCTAGAAGCACTTGTAGAAGCAAGCTAAAACGCTGTTAGAGTTAGCAAATGCTTCAGCAAATGCATTTAGGTTTAGTACAGGTGGTAATTTGTTTTCAAATGCGATTAATCTTTTAGCACTGCTCACCGGACATTTAATTTTTACATTTGCACAAAATGTACGGGAAGCCACATGTCGCCACAGGCACTTTTCCCAGTGAGCCTCGGGTTTGACAGACGTGAATGGGTAACATCATTAACCGAACCATAGGGTGTTTCAAATCTGTGACTACTCACAGAAAAAAAGCTGTTTTTGGTTGCAGACTCCAAATATACCTCACTATAAAATGAATGTCTAACAGCACACCTACTTGAATGGAAGACCAAGGAGAAGATGCCTGAATAAACTGCTTTTATGTGGAAAATGTCCTTCATGTAATAAACAAAGCTCTTTTATTGGACATTTGAAATATTCATTGGTTTATAAAAGCATTTTGTGACACATAGGATTTATTTACAACACCTTCTCACAGTATCCAGTTACATAACTCCATATTCACATCTATATGGTTGAACGCTAAATGATGAATACTGCACTGTAATTGTTTAATATCACTTTAATTCAAACTATTCAGGTAATTATTTATTAGCTGCAGCACCGGCCCACCCACTCGTCTTTCGTTGGCAGTAATGAATCTCTTTTAATAAACACATTTTAGAAGAGATTTCACACATAAACATTGAGTAGATTCAATGCAGCAAGCCACTTTTGACATGTGACTTGTACTGAATGTTCAACACAGAAATGGACAGATCTGAAGACCAAAAGGGACTGATGTAGAGTGAAAGAAAGAACTGGACTAAATTGGACTATAGGGTTTCACTCTGCCAGCAAACGGCTGAGAAAATGTTTTCACTAGCAAAGAAAAATACCTCCTTAGACTAATAGAAAATAATGTCTGCATTAAACCCAGAAGCTATTTTTGACTGGAGCTCAGCAGCGGTGGTTTGAAGGTGGATATGTGTGAGGTTGGCCGTGAAATGAATGAGGTGACACTGAGGAGCATTAAATGGCTTCATTCATTTATCTGCTATTAGAGAAACACTAGTTGTTTTGTTTCATAGCCCTCACAATTTGAATCTAGCTGTCGAATCAGTGCTGGGATAATGCTGGAAAAAGAAGAATAGAGAGAAAATTAATCAGGGGCAGGAGAGAGACACAAGAAAAGAAACAAACTTAAAAAAATAGAGCAAATAGAGACGTCTGTTTACTTTTCCAAAGACCGCAGTAATGTGACATCTGTCTCCTCTAGAACTTCAGAATATGAGCATTTCTCCTCAAATTCATCCAAGACTAAATTATCTCAACTGTAATCAGCATTCATTTCCGTTTAATGACCGATCTTACCTTAGTGATTGTTGCCATCCACCATATTATCAGCAGAGCTTAGTAGATTATTGTTTACAGAGTACATAACGGAAAGAGTAGACTACTTTTACATTAGATTACTTTTCATCAAACCTGTTTTAAATGTACCATATTGATTTAAAAAAAAAAAATCCAAAGAGAAATAAAATATATTCATTTTTATATCGACATTATAAATTAGCACGTGAGTTGATTAATCATAAAATTCCTAAAATGATTTAAACACTAAATATATAAATATTTTATTTGTTTACCTGCATATCACTGTGACCATTAACTGTCAACTGTAAACGTGTACATGTGTTGTTACATTATTAAAACATTACTGTAACTTCCTCAGAGATATTTCAAGTAAATATTTTATTTTAAGGGGTTTGGCTGACAAAAATGTTTAGGAATCCCTGTGTTGTACGAACAAGCATTAATAAACATAATAACCCCAATGACATTACATGCCCATAAGTCTTCCAGGTCTGAAATATTTTTTGTTTTGTTTGTTTTCACAACATTTGTAAATATAGTCAAAGCTTACTGGTATGACAGGGATTTATAGAAGGGAAAATTTAAAAGAGAAAAAAAGAAGAATTAGGGAGAATAACTACATTATGAATCATTTATTTCATTTGAGTGAATGATATGTAATCCATTAAAAAGTAACTGAAATCTGATTATGAGCATTTTGAAAATGTAATTTACTCCAATTACTAGTACTTAATATTTAGCATAACCCATGTAACCAGTTACTACCAGCACTGATTCTCAGATTAACTTACATTAAATATGGAATTAAATTATATTTTTTCATATGGAAGTCCATGGTGGATCTTCGTGTTTGGGATAGTTTTAAATAGAGTTGTACAGAAAAATGTCAAAATTCATTCCCACTGTATTCAGTCAGTTATTACCAATGTACTTGGCTGCAAGTTTTCCACAGGCAAGCACCATTTACATTTTCTCACTGTATGTCAACATACAGTAATGTTTTGCATTTTTATTTCTCGTAAGGAATTTAATGAGAAATGTCTGAGATAAGTCGATACTTTAGTGAAGCATAACTCAGAATACTGTATGAGAAAAATGTATCTTGTACACTAAATAAGCACCACATACTGTACGCCCACCCACACACACATACACACACACACACCCACGCACGCACGCACACACTGACACCCACATGCACACACACACACACACACACAGATCTCAACAGGGATTTGGGTTGTTGGTATGAGGGGCTTCAATTAGATAAACAAAGATGAAGTCATAGCAGTCAATTACTGTAATCATCTGCTGGAGCGTTCCAGAGGGAACACATGAGGCTGGAAGCATGGAGAGGGAAATCTGCAAGAATAATAAGAGTCATGTTTTTACAGAGCATATTTCAGATGAAACGTTGACAATTTACCATGCCATTCATAAAGTTGAGAATATATAGAATTAACAAATTCAGCAAAATTATGCACTGCTGGTTTTGTCTGAGCCTGGTTTTTCACAAGGTTTTTTCTCCATTCTGAAACCGCGGGAGTTTGGGTTCCTCTGTCTTTCTTAGTTGGGGACACTTATTATTATTAATATCCAGCGATGTCGTCGACTTGATTGCACAGATACTATTTAAACTGAACTGAGCTGGATGATGGCATCACTGAATTCAATGATGAACTGCCTTTCACTGAAAATTAAGTGTTTACTATTGTCCTTTTGCATTACTGACACTATTTTCCTATTAATATTGTAAAGTGCTTTGATGCAATCTATATTGTAAAAAGCACTTTATAAAATAAAGGTGACAACAAACTGAAAATTCTGTTATTATTCACATCATACCTTTCCAATACTGTATGCTGTTTTTGTAATATATATATATATATATATATATATATATATATATATATATATATATATATATATATATATAGATAGATAGATAGATAGATAGATAGATAGATAGATATTTTATTAGTATTATTTTTTTAAAGTGACATGTTTCCATGCAGTGGCATTTCAAGAGTGACCATGTTTGTCAAGGTCTAAAAAAGCACCATAAAAATAGTCTATGCTAGGTTTAGTCTATATAGCATGTGTTCAGTAGTCATTTTAAATGTTTTTTCTTTTTTGAAGACTGACAGATCATAATAAACTGTTGTTGTGTGGCAAAAATCTGCCCAATTCACCATTTATGAAACGAAACAACAACAACAACAACAAAAAGTGCAGGTAGATCAACCATCTAGACTAGCTTGGACTAGTTAATGACCATGGCTAGGAACCATGTTAAACCATCTACAGGCAGAATCTGGTTTTAGTTGGATTTTACAGCAGGGAAAATAGGAACAGGAGATATTATTTGGGGGTATAATAGACAGCTGAGGAAATCGAGGTGCTGATGCTAACGTGATGATGCTATTGCCAGAATATGTGAATGTAAGTATCTGTAAAGGAAATGATTCCTAATGTGAGATGAATGCAGAATGAAGTTTGTCAGAACACTCAAGTGAACACACACACACACACACACACACACACACACACACACACACACACACACACACACACACACACACAGCAGCTGATAGAAAGGAAGGGTTATAAAATCTCTGGGAGTAAACCAAAGCCTCATCATACATAAATAACGGCACAATATTTATTGTGGCTTATTATTCATTAGAAAGAGGTAATTGAAGTGAAGCCATTAACACACTCTCACATTCCCTCTCTCTTTAACACAAACAAACACACACACACACACACACACACACACACACACACACACACACACACACACACTAAACAGGTAATTGGTATCTGTGGCATATGGCCGTAAATGTATGCACACACACGTCTCCACAGGATTCCAACCACACTGAGATTTACATTTATGCATTTACCAGAAACATTTTCTAAATCAATTAAGCTAAGTGACTTTAAGATATGTGTTTATTTAGCTGTATCTTGTTTACTCAGTTTATCATTGTGTGCAGCTATTCGCAATACAATGCACAGTTTTGTCACTCTAATAAAAACAAACTTAAAAGGATAAATTCATCCAAAAATTTAAATTCTGTTATATTTGTCTTAGTTGTCTTAGTTGATCTTTATTTATCTTTAAATTAGTATAATTTAGTTTTATTTTATTAAGCATACTAAGTAAAGTTCAAGTATATATTTTTAGAACACTTTATGTAGCAAGTATACAAATATCAGTGTTCTAGTAGTATACTTGTAAGTGTACTGTTTCAATACTCCTTGGGACTAAATTGGCCCACTTTCTAGCATATAAAAGTATAATTTTAAGTATACTTTAAGTATAACAGTAGCAAACTTTGAAACAACTAGTTTACCTCTATGTTTGTAGTTTGTACTGCAATTATACTGAAAGTGAACTTATAGGTATACTGACAGTTTACTAATTAAATACTTTGTAAACTTTGAAGTATAGTCTGAGTAAACTACTAGTTTAGTAGTTTTATACTGCAAGTATACTCATAAGTTTTATTTAAGTGAACTTTACATCATACTTTTAAGTATACTACTATGTCCGTATTTAGGTTTTAATTTGTATATATTTTGTTATATGAATATCTGAACATTCAAAACATCCAAAGAGAGAACAGGGTATCTGCACAGGGTATCTTGTAAACAAGATACAATTTTTTCTAGCTTCATGCATTCTTTTTTTAAAACACTTTAATGTGGGTAAGTTTCATAAAAAATAAAGAAATAACATTTTGAACAAAAAGCTAAAAAAAGACTATGAATTGGATTCAGAATGACAATCAAAACGTAGATGGAGTCGATCAATTTAATTAAATTCAATTCAAGTTTATTTGTATAGCGCTTTTTACGATACAAATCATTGCAAAGCAACTTTACAGAAAATTAAGTTTCTACAATATTAAGGAGTAGCTCATCAGTGGTGACTGTCAGTTTATGTGCATATGGCAGAAATGTTCAGAAAAATCAATAAAAGACGTAAACAAACAGACGATTAACACTATTAACAGCAATTATACAATCAGACTTATAGCAAAATGTGGTAGTTCTGTATGTTGTCTCTGGGTTAGCATCATCTGAGGTCCTCTGAGGGGGTGACATCATCACTTCTCAGGTGTTCTGGATCCAGACTGAAGCTTGTGTAAATCCTAGTTATCACGGGATGTAAATCCAGCAGAAACAGAAACAAATAGAGAGGTATTTAAATTAGGTGGTGTTATAGACAAGTTAAATTGATTAGTTTAACCCAAGCTAAAGAATAATAATGCGCATTTGATCAGATATAACTGCAGTCCAAAATTATGAGATGCATTATTTGAATGCTTGGCCAGAGAGGTGTGTTTTTAATCTAGATTTAAACAGAGAAAGTGCGTCTGAACCCCGAACATTATCAGGAAGGCTATTCCAAAGCTTGACTGTAATTATTACCTCTTCATCGGTCCACATTTTATTCCATAACCTTACAGTTTTGACTCTGTTTCATGTCAGATCTTACATGTGTTAGTATCTGTTGTTTCTTTTTCTTTTTCACTTGTGTTTTTTTTTATTCTGTGCAGAAGATGTGTACTAGCGCCCTCTACCGTATGACAATGAAAACATATATTCTAGGAGCACAAGTATAGCTCAAATATCCATCCATCCATCTTCTTCCGCTTATCCGGGACTGGGTCATGGGGGCAGCAGTCTAAGCAGAGACCCCTAGAATTCCAGAAACTTCCTCCAGCTCTTCCAGGGGGGTACCGAGGCGTTCCCAGGCCAGCCGAGAGACATAGTCCCTCCAGCATGTCCTCGGTCTTCCCCGGGGCCTCCTCCTGGTGGGATGTGCCCGGAACACCTCCCCAGGGAGGCGTCTAGGAGGCATCTGGAACAGATGCCTGAGCCACCTCAGCTGGTTCCTCTCGATGTGGAGGAGGAGCGGCTCTACTCTGAGCTCTTCCCGAGTGGCCGAGCTCCTCACCCTATCTCTAAGGGAGCGCCCAGCCACCCTACGGAGAATGCTCATTTCGGCCTCCTGTATCCGGGATATGGTCCTTTTGGTCATGACCCACAGCTCAGGCCATTGGTGAGAGTCAAAACGTAGATCGACCGGTAAATGGAGAGATTCGCCTTGCAGCTCAGCTCCTTCTTTACCACGACAGACAGGTACATCAACCGCATCACTGCAGAAGCTGGACCTATCTGCCTGCCAATCTCCCGCTTCATCCTTCCCTCACTAGTGAACAAGACCCCAAGATACTTGAACTCCTCAAATTGAGGCAGGAGGTCTCCACCAACCTGAAGGGGACATGCCACCCTTTTCCGGCTGAGAACCATGGCCTCGGACTTGGAGGTGCTAATTCTCATCCCAGCCACTTCACACTCGGCTGCAAACCGTCCCAGCACATGCTGAAGGTCCTGGCCCGATGAAGCCAACATGACAACATCATCTGCAAAAAACAGAGACAAAATCACATGGTCCTCAAACCGGACACCCTCCGGTCCCTGGCTGCGCCTATAGAAATCCTGTCTATAAAAGTAATGAACAGGACCAGTGATAAAGGGCAGTCCTGCCGGAGTCCAACATGTACCGGGAACAAATCTGACATTCTGCCGGCAATGCGAACCAAGTTCCTGCTCCGGTCATACAGGGACCAGACAGCCCTTAACAGAGGGCCCCATACCCCATACTCCCGGAGCACCCCCCACAGGAGGCCGCGGTCACCTTTCTGAGATTCTCAAAACACATGTGGATTGGTTGGTCAAACTCACCATGAACCATCCCGCACCCTGGTGAGGGTATAAAGCTGGTCCAGTGTTCCACGACCAGGATGAAAACCGCATTGTTCCTCCTGAATCCAAGGTTTGACTATCGGCCGAATTCTCCTCTCCAGTAACCTGGCATAGACTTTCCCAGGAAGGCTGAGGAGTGTGATCCCCCTGTAGTTGGAACACACCCTCCGGTCCCCCTTCTTTAAAAGAGGGACCACCACCCCGGTCTGCCATTCCAGAGGCACTGTCCCCGACTGCCACGTGATGCTGCAGAGACGTGTCAGCCAAGACAGCCCCACAACATCCAGGGACTTGAGGTACTCAGGGCAGATCTCATCCACCCCTGGTGCCTTGCCACCAAGAAGCTTCTTAACTACCTCGGAGACTTCAGCTTGGGTGATGGACAAGTCCACCTCTGAGCCCTCAGCCTCTGCTTCCTCAACGTAAGGCATGTCGGTGGGGTTGAGGAGATCCTCGAAGTATTCTTTCCACCGCCCGACAATATCCCCACTTGAGGTCAACAGTTGCCCACCTCCACAGCGTTGGCAGGGCACTGCTTCCCCTTCCTGAGGTGCCGTACGGTTTGCCAGAATCTCTTCAAGGCCAACCGATAGTCTTTCTCCATGGCCTCACCAAACTCCTCCCAGACCCGAGTTTTTGCCTCCACAACCAGCTGAGCTGCAGCCCGCTTGGCCTGCCGGTACCCGTCAGCTGCCTCAGGAGTCCTGCAAGCTAGCCAGCCTCCATCGGAATCTGGTCTAAGCTCTGCCAGAGGAGGGAATTGAAAATCTCTCTGACAGGGGGGTCAGCCAAACGTTCCCAACTGCCCTTCAATACGTTTGGGTCCTCCGAGTCTGTCCAGCTTCCTCCCCCGCCATCGGATCCAACTCACCACCAGGTGGTGATCAGTTGACAGCTCCGCCCCTCTCTTTACCCGAGTGTCCAAGACCACAAAATCGTTCATCGACCTCCGGCCTAGGGTGTCCTGGTGCCATGTGCACTGATGGACACCCTTGTGCTTGAACATGGTGTTTGTTGTGGACAAACTGTGACTTGCAAAGAAGTCCAATATCATAACACCACTCGGGTTCAGATCAGGGGGGCCATTCCTCCCAATCACACCCCTCCAGGTGTCACTGTCACTGTCACTGCCCACATGAGCGTTGAAGTCCCCCAGTAGAACGATGGAGTCCCCGCTTCGGAGCACTTTCCAGCACCCCTCCCAGAGACCCCAATAAGGCCGGGTACTTCCCAATCATCGTGGCCAAAAGTTTTGAGAATTACATAAATATTGGAAAATGGAAAAGTTGCTGCTTAATTTTTATAATAGCAATTTGCATATACCCAGAATGTTATGAAGAGTGATCAGATGAATTGCATAGTCCTTCTTTGCCATGAAAATTAACTTAATCAAAAACAAAAAAAAACCTTTTCTACTGCATTTCATTGCTGTCATTAAAGGACCTGCCTGAGATCATTTCAGTAATCATCTTGTTAACTCAGGTGAGAATGTTGACGAGCACAAGGCTGGAGATCATTATGTCAGGCTGATTGGGTTAGAATGGCAGACTTGACATGTTAAAAGGAGGGTGATGCTTGAAATCATTGTCTTTTCCATTGTTAACCATGGTGACCTCCAAAAGAAACGCGTGCAGCCATCATTGCGTTGCATAAAAATGGCTTCACAGGCAAGGATATTGTGGCTAATAAGATTGCACCTAAATCAACAATTTATAGGTTCATCAAGAACTTCAAGGAAAGTGGTTCAATTCTTGTAAAGAAGGCTTCAGGGCGTCCAAGAAAGTCCAGCAAGCGCCAGGATCGTCTCCTAAAGAGGATTCAGCTGCGGGATCGGGAGTGCCACCAGTGCAGAGCTTGCTCAGGAATGGCAGCAGGCAGGTCATGTGTGAGCGCATCTGCACGCACAGTGAGGCGAAGACTTTTGGAAGATGGCCTGGTGTCAAGAAGGGCAGCAAAGAAGCCACTTCTCTCCAAAAAAAAACATCAGGGACAGATTGATCTTCTGCAGAAAGTATAGTGAATGGACTGCTGAGGACTGGGGCAAAGTCATATTCTCCGATGAAGCCCCTTTCCGATTGTTTGGGGCATCTGGAAAAAGGCTTGTCCGGAGAAGAAAAGGTGAGCGCTACCATCAGTCCTGTGTCATGCCAACAGTAAAGCATCCTGACACCATTCATGTGTGGGGTTGCTTCTCATCCAAGGGAGTGGGCCTCACTCACACTTCTGCCCAAAAAACACACCCATGAATAAAGAATGGTACCAAAACACCCTCCAACAGCAACTTCTTCCAACAACCCAACAACAGTTTGGTGAAGAAAAAATGCATTTTCCAGCACGATGGAGCACCGTGCCATAAGGCAAAAGTGATAACTAAGGTGGCTCGGGGGACCAGGATGTTTGAAATTTTGGGTCCATGGCCTGGAAACTCCCCAGATCTTAATCCCATTGAGAACTTGTGGTCAATCCTCAAGAGGGCGGGTGGACAAACAAAAACCCACTAATTCTGACAAACTCCAAGAAGATTATTATGAAAGAATGGGTTGCTATCAGTCAGGATTTGGCCCAGAAGTTGATTGAGAGCATGCCCAGTCGAATTGCAGAGGTCCTGAAAAAGAAGGGCCAACACTGAAAATACTGACTCTTTGCATAAATGTCATGTAATTGTCGATAAAAGCCTTTGAAACGTATGAAGTGCTTGTAATTATATTTTAGTACATCACAGAAACAACTGAAACAAAGATCTAAAAGCAGTTTAGCAGCAAACTTTTTTGAAAACTAATATTTATGTAATTCTCAAAACTTTTGGCCACGACTGTACACTGCCATTCGGCCCATAAGCACAAATGACAGTGTGAGACCTATCCTTGACCCGAAGGATCTATCCCTGACTCTCACCGTGGGCAACTCCAGAGTAGTAGAGAGTCCCGCCTCTCTCAAGGGGCGTGGTTCCAGAACCCAAGCTGTGTGTGGAGGTGAGCCCGACTATCTCCAGTCGGTACCTCTCAACCTCCCGCACAAGCTGATTTCGGGCTAAGCCCAGCCGGGCCCCATGAGGGGAGGCCCGGGCACCAGGCGCTCACATTCGAGCCCCCACCCCGGGCCTGGCTCCAGGGTGGGGCCCCAGCTGCACCATGCCAGGCGAGGTCACGGTCCTTGTTTGCTGGTAATCCATAAAGGGCTATTGAAGCTCAAATATATTTAGACTTTTTGTAAGTATAGGTCAAGTATACTTAAATGTCATTTTAAGTATATTTCTGAGAAGTACATAAAGCCCATTTCTGAGAAGTACATAAAAAGTAAACTAAAAGCATACTTTCCTATTTTTTAGTTTAATAGAAGTATACTAATAGCACACTTGAAAAAACTGTGTTTACACATAAAGTGATCAAATCTCTTCACAACACTTGGATTAAACCATTCAATGTATACAGATTTGTTTTATGATGCCTTTTTTTTAGTTCTTCTAAGTTTTAGTAACTAGGACTTTCAATGGAGGGACAGACATGTCTCAGGTTTCATTAGAAATATCTTAATTTGTGTTTTGAAAATTAACCAGAGTCTTACAGGTTTGGAACGGCATGAGAGTGAGTAAATGATGACAGAGTTTTCACTTTTTGAATTAACTATCCCATTAACGTGAACTTTAGAGAGGGGAAACGGTCAAAGAAAACAACATTTAAAGGCCCGGTAAGGATTTGAGCCCCCTAGTGACAGACAGAAAGGTCAACTATGTGCCCTAATACAGATATGAGGGTGAATGAGATTGTTAAGGGAATGTGTGTGTGTGTGTGTGTGTGTGTGTGTGTGTGTGTGTGTGTGTGTGTGTGTGTGTGTGTGTCAGAGGCGATAGCCTGGATCCAGTGACATTAACATTTGGAGATGAAAGAGGGAAAGCCCTCAGAGGAAGCGGCTGCATCATAATGGTGCAGTGGAGAAAAAGAGTATTCTTCCTCATTCTTCCACCAGCTCTGTCTCAACAGGGGAAGAATACAATTACTGCAGCGAGCTGCTGTCCACAGTGTGGGCCAGTGTCCTCTGGGATTCACACACACACACACACACACACACACACACACACACACACACACACACACACACACACACACACACACACACACACAACAACAACAACAACAACAACAACTGATACAGAGGCACTGGAGGAATGCAGGTGTTCAAAAGCCATGGCAGCTAAAGCATTTGCTGCTCTTTCTGCCCCAAAGTGTGAATTTGTCAAGTAAATCCTTTAGTCCCTCGACCTCTCTGCTGCTCACTGGACATGTTGTGGATGTTGTGTGGGATTCTGCTAGCCCCAATAGGTTTTTCTGTTATTTTTCTTGGATGTTTGCCTTTAATTGATACTGTAGGACAGCAGAGAGGTGGAAAAAAAAGAAAAGTGACAAGTTAAATTCACTGATCTTTTGAATTTAAAATTCTCATCAAGACAATTTGAAATTGTTTAGCATTTAGCATTGCATGGAACTACAATCTGTTGTTCTTTTCTCTTTTCTTTCATCCTTTTTGTGGTTTTGACTGCTAAATGAATAAATCTTAATATGTCTTAAAAATAAAGTTTATTTATTGGTATCTATGGTCCCTTAAAAAAAACAAAAAACGTAAACATCCATAGAACCATTTAAATGCACTAAAGTTTCTTTAAATTATTAAAATATTTTTCATACAGATTTTTTTTTTCTTTTAAAAACTGTTTATTAAAAGGCTCTTGGGGAAACAAAAATGGTTCTTTAATGGCGTCGCTGTGAAAAATTAATTTTTAGAATCTAGTCAAACGGATTCACCAGGTATATTAATTGATTTATTTATATATAATCACAAACTCTCCTTGACCAGGACAGTAACTGAAAGGTAATACAATTTTGATAGGTTTTAACATCAAGTATCAGTTTCTCAGATACACTTGTGACTTTCCGCTATAAGATTTAACACATGACCTAAAGTCAGTTTTTGTTTTTTGTTTTTTGTTTTGTTTTGTTTTGTTTCTCCAACAAAGTAAAGGAGGTGCTTCACCTTCATAAATAATAATAATAATAATAATTATAATAAAGATGTTTGTTAACCTCAGGAGGTCAAATGAAATATGCTCTATGTGCTATTTTATTGTAATTTCTATATGAAGTTTGCCATTTTTATGCCTATTTCTCAAAATTTACATCTGAGAGCAGTTTAAAACTAAATTATATGAAAAAAGTGAAGCAATTTCTAGGTTAAAAGTTCTAAAAAAAAAGAATAATAATAAATTACATCATAATCTTTAATGGGGTTGAAGGTTTTGCCAAAATTAATTCGCTCAGTATGGGCTACTAGTTTTCAAACCAAATTGTTTGAAAAAAAAAACAAACAAACAAAAAACATAATTTTTTCTTACTCTAACTTTGGTAAAAGGATTGAATGGTTGCGCTCGTAATGAGACGAAACCAAGGGTGAAGTCGTGGCCTAGTGGTTAGAGAGTTTGACTCCTCACCCTAAGGTTGTACTGTAGGTTTGAGTCTCGGGCCGGCAATACCACGACTGAGGTGCCCTTGGGCAAGGCACCGAAGTGAAAGTGACGTGACATACAGTCAAGTTTGGTGACCCATACTCAGAATTCGTGCTCTGCATTTAACCCATCCAAAGTGCACACACACACCGTGAACACACACACACCTGGAGCAGTGGGCAGCCATTTATGCTGCGGCGCCCCAACTGCTACCCAGGCATCTTTCAAAAAGATCCGTTCAGTCAAAGGTTCTTTAAAGAACCATCTCTTTTGTTCCTTTTTATAATCTGAAGAACCTTCTTTCACCATAAAGAAGCTTTTGTGAAACAGAAAGGTTCTTCAGATGTTAAAGGCTCTTTATGGAACCATTTAGACAAAAAGGTTCTTCTATGGCATCGCGAAGCACCTTTATTTTTAAGAGTGAATCTTATTGTAAAGTATACCATTTAGATTTATATCTCTAGCAGATGTGTTTTTTCCAAAACAACTTATAATTAAGTCCACAAATCACTGTACTGGCCAATACAAAGACAAGCAGCTGAGTAAACACAACGCACAAAAGAAGCATGTTAATCACAGAGAAGACGCTCTTTACATGAGCAGGTACAACAAAAAGTTCAATGAAATTCATTTGCTAAGTGCACACTCTTAAAAATAAAGGTTTCAAATGGAGGTTTTTACACTGATGCCATGAAAGAACCATTTTTGAAACCACAAAAGTATAAAGAACCTTTTGTGCAATAGATGCTGAAGATTCTTCACGGAAACATCAATGTTTCAAAAATATACAAATCAAGACAAAAATCACAGCAGAATATGCACAGAGATGAGCACTCTAACCTACATTACACTAATGAACTAGCAATAAAACTAGAACATTACAGTGAGACACTGGTTATGTTCAAAAAGCATATTTTAGTGGCTGCATACAAGCTCACATTTTCAAAAAATATTACTTGAGTTTCATGCAGTGAGCTGGTTTTGTGAGTTAAGATAAACCTGGTTTCTATTACTGTGGAAAAAGAGAGCGGGGTAAAGGAGAGGCCACGCACACACACACACGCACATGCACACACACACACGCACACACACACACACGCACACGCGCACACACACACACACACACACACACAAATGGTGTCTTGGGGGCCCCAATAAGCCTGCAAAGGTCAAAATATCCATAATTCAATTTGCACAAAACACATCTGTGAGAAAACAGTGAGAGTGTGACTTCCCCAGGCATCTCTGATCAACGCCGGTCATTTATACTGTACAGCCCTCCAGATAACGTCTGGCTAAACATCTGAGCTAAAACAATTCCCCACACAACACACACCCTCTGGAAATGTGCTTAAAGAAACACAGAAAATCTGTAGGGATATACTTTAGAGACAAATTAGTCACCAGAAGTTAAAATGGATAAACATAACTGGAGAAGTCCTTGTTTGGAGAAAAAGTGCATAAATGAAGTAATGCTGTTTATATATATATATATATATATATATATATATATATATATATATATATATATTTAAAATGGCATCTCCTCATTTAAGGCTGGAAAACTACACAAGATTTTAAATGTTAAAATCATACACTGAAGAGTTACAGAGGAAAAAATGCCCATCATAAACTAAGGTTATGTTTACACAACAGCAACTGTACTAAAAACTGAAAAGTTTTACCTTTGCATTTTTGAAAGGTTTTGTGCGTAGATGACAATGTTGTCTAAACAATCCCTGTTCACACGGATCCAAAAAACGACTAAAATCACAGTATTACGCATCCAGGCCAGTAGTTTGCATTGTTACTTTGCAAAGAAACACTAGTATATAACACGCATATGATGTCACAGTTTTCGCAGATTTGCATCTTTGTAGGTTACAGAGAGACAATAATGATATTGTTTTCCAAACATGAAAGCCGTTTTCAAAAGCTTACATTTTCAGGCCCCCAAAACACCATTGTCATGTAAATGAATGGCCAAAATGCATAAAAAGTTTTCAGTTTTAAGTTAAAAATGGTGTCATATTAACGTATTATCACACAACACCAGACCTTCAAGTCGTTCCAAACTCACACAGAAACATGCAACTCCTTGCTAGATTTTCTATTAAAGCTGTCACCTCAAATCTGCACTGGCTGACTTTCAGCAACTAGTGTCGACTTGTCCAGACCGTAAATTGGGGCAAAAACCTGGGCAAAGTCATGTCGTGTATTCCAATCTTAAGTGTGTTTTGTATATATTAGAATTTCAGCAGTTTAGTTGGAAAACATGTGGATTGAGAGAGAGATCGTGAGAGGGAGAGCGAGCGAGAGAGAGAGAGAGAAATGGAGTGGGGTTAAAGCCATACTATGGATAACAGTAATCTCATCTCATGGGGAGTGTGACATGGCTCTTGTATAAATGGGTTAAAAAAAACAGGAACACATAAACACACATGCAATCTCACAATCCCTGTGATCCACACAACTCAAATCACACTCACACACACACATAAACAGTGCTTACTGAAAGACAAACAGTCACATTGCAACCAGATGTTGGGGAAAATCAAAACCAAATGATCCGTCCTTGTCTGTGTGTGTGTGTGTGTGTGTGTGTGTGTGTGTGTGTGTGTGTGTGCAAACGTATGGAAACTCACACATGTACAAGACCGTGATCTACATGTCGTCAGTTATGAGTTAGCATGTGTTACTGCCTAATGAATAATAAACAGACAGACAGATCACATCATGATCAAATAAAGGCCAGTACACTTCAGCTCATTCTAATATTGACCAGCGTTTCCCTGATTACTCATCTATCACTAAATCCAATCCAAGGTTTGTAATTGCATCAGAGTGGCTTTGCATGTTATGTTTTTTTCCACCTTAATTCCAAATGAAACTTCTTTCTACTTTTCTTTCTTCACATGACCCTTGGCAAACTCAATTTGTCTTTGCTGAAGTGATTAAAAAGACCAAAACAAGGTAGTAAATCAACTTTAATAAGCCGTTCTGGCTGCATGGCGGTTATTTGCGTTTGGGTTAGCTTTTCAAAGAGGAATTTAGGCGTTTGGTCAGCAGTGGTCAATTTGCGGTCAGTGTTGAGGAGTTTAAGAATTTATGGTAAACTAGTTACTGACAAGAATAATTGTAAACGAAGAACAGAAAGGATGAGGGAAAAGCAGTGACTTTTTTCAGCAGTCTTGGTTCCAAACTTTTATTATTATTTTTTTTTCCAAATGAATTTTCTCCATAGGGATTTCTAACATTTTTCAATAATAAAAAAAAGCCTTAAACCAAACCAGCGAGCTCCAGGATTAATAATAACTTTTCAAACTTTACTGGAAGGGGAAAACGTTTTTGGAAAGAAACAAATACAAAAGTGAATTTCTACACTATGTAACTTGTTATTATTGAAAATAATAATAATAAAAACAAAATGTTATTAATGAGAGAGTGCAAAAATCCATCTTCTAAATCATGTTTTTACCCAAACACACTTTGATAAACGTATAATGATTTATATTTTAGAGCTTTCGAGGACGGATTTCGCGGGAAATTTCTTACATACATCACTCGCCCGCACGTGTCACGTCATATCCGTACACAGAGAAAAGTAGCTCCGGTTGTGAGTATCGTGAAGATGAAAGTTTTTTGTCACAACGAACGAGGAAAATTGGCCATGGGTCATTCAAAACGGCAAATTAATTAAGTAAGAAGAAGAAGAAGAAAAAAAGAAGACAAAGAAACCGTTCTTTATTGCCCCTACGCTCTAATAAGATGTCCTCGAACCACATTCCGCTCAGACGAGCAGAACCGAAGCACAACCAAGACAATATTCTTCCACAAGACGCACGCATTTGGACCGCTAGAGGGACATAATTCATTAGTTAATTTGAACTAACAATGAGCTACATAAATTTAATTTTACAGCATTTACAGGTACAACGTATGATTAAAACACTAGTAAATATTAAAGTTACCTTTATCTATGATTAATAAAAGTGCTAGCTGTATTGTTCTTTGTTAGCTTAAAAACTTTTCTTAGGACCTAAAGTGTTCATATGCCAGAGGAAATACCCATCAGAATTATAGACTCTGTCCTGTAAAAGCTCTTTTATAATCTTGTTTGACAAGGTACACAAACAGAACACGATACCACAGACACATTCACTTAAGCTTTGAGCTGATTATTTCTCTGACAACTTGACCAATCACTGTGGCTAATTAATTGGGGACAAATGACTTAATGATGAGCAGGTGGTGGACAACAACAAAGTGTGCTTTCCGTTATTAAAACACGCAAGTCAGCTGAGCTCATGCTGCAGTGACTTAAGCGTGTTTTAAGTTTATTGTCCTAACATTTATTTTTGATATGCCTCCTAAAAAAGCCTCTGCAGAGCCAACTACTGTAATCCCAAATGATTCTAAGAATGAAGTCACTGAAACAAAACCAGGTTTGTAAGCAGTTTTGTGGAGTTTGCCAAGTTTTAAATGAACGCTTGTATGTTCCTATTAGGATTTGTTTTCGAATAACTTCTGTTCCCCTTTCTAAATCTGGTCTCAGATGCTTCTGAAGGCTCAAGCGGTAAGGCTGCTGCACGGAAAGTTTCTCCACACCCGTCCACGATGGAGATGGTTAAAGAAGCTGTAAAAGAGCTGGACTCTAGAAAGGGTGTCTCAGCTCAGGCCATCCGGGGCTACATCAAAGAGAAATACACAACCGTGGATGAGACACGGCTGAAGTTTCTGGTGCGACGAACCCTGAACAAAGGCATTGAGACTGGAGTGTTTGTGAGACCTGCGAATTCTGGGTCGACAACGACAGGTGCCCAAGGGCGCTTCCGGGTAACTTCCAGTTTCTTATACCATTTTATGAATCATTGTTAGGGATTCAATACAGCATAATGGTCCCTGTGTCCAATTTCAGATTGCTGCCAAGACTAAAGCAAAGGAGGCCAAGACGCAGTCAAAGGAAAATGCTGATCCCAATGTACAGAAAGCACCCAAAGCTAAGAAACCTAAGGCAACTAAAGCAAAGGGTCAAGGTACAGTTTATAGTTTTGCACTGAAGAAAGTTTCTTTGGGATTTATTTCTCCAACAAATCATTTGGAAATTGCTAGTACACTTTACCAACTACGAAGGAATTGACAAGTAATGCATTGGACTAAATATGAAGCCAAGTAGAAAGACTGTTTCTGTTTTCTTGTAAGACTTTAGTCTCTTTACCTTTATAACTTGTCTTTCAAGGAAAGTTCACACTAAGAATTTAAAGAGATTGTGGCACAGTGGAAAACTTATTTCTTGCAACTTTATATTGTACTCAAGGCTTCTTCTCTAGTTAATGAGGTTTTACTGAATTTGAAAAGCATTGCAGTTCTGTTGATCAAAAGTCAGTGCTGAGAATAAACCTATCGTTATGCTTCACAAAACTCATTGGTGTAAATGGGCCTTAGAACTCAAAGCCCTTGGCGTTCACCATTGTAAGCCTATCCTGGCTGAAATTATAGTAGTTGTGGCAGTTATTCGTGAATGCTGCTGAATCTTTTTAATAGGAGATGAGTTTTAAATGTGTGACCATGCATTATTAGCATGAACCTTACCCCGTTGGGTTTTTCTTTCCCATTTCTCCATTCAGGAGCAAGCAAGGAAAAGTCAGTGAAGAAAGAGGAGGCTGCAGACGTGAGTTCGGTCTTATTTTTGCTTCTTACATGAGCAGACACTCAGCTGTGAAGTCTGAACACACGCATCCCTTTTAGCGCTCTCTCTTCCCGTTCTCTTAGGAGGCTAAGCCTAAGACGCCTGAGAAAGATGGCACTGCCTCAAAAGTGGCCCCTGCTAAGAAGCCAAAGGTGAAGAATGCTGCAGGGGAGGGTGGAACGGAGCCCAAACCGAGCAAAGCTAAAAAAGCCTCTAAAGCATCAAAAGGAGGAGGTGAGGAACCAGCAGCTAAGAAAGCCGTAAAGAAGACTGCAACAAAGGTGGAAAAAGGTGCTGCAGCTGCTGCCAAAGGCCTGGGGAAACGAGGGAAAAAGTGATGCAGGCACTTCAATTCTTTTTATTCACTGCAGTGTTTTATTCATGCACTTGTATACCAAATAAAGGTTTTTACCTATTTTCAACAGCGCAATTGAATTTCCTCCAAGTTTGGTGGGAGGGGGCAGTGGTTTAATGCTCTTGAGGTGGTTGGGGATCAGGTTAATGGTTAACGGTCAGCTCATAGGTTGTTGAAGTCATGTCATCAGTGTTAGACTAGCTGTTAAACTTGCAGTAAAACAATGTGTTTAACAGTACTTTACTGTAAAAAGTAGCAGCATTAAGGTTAACTTAAGTGACAGTGAAAATTAACAAGTTAATATACCTAAACTTAACCACTTGTGAAATTGACAACCACATTTAAAAACTGGTTGTGATTGAACTTCTGATTCATGTAGCTCCTTCACAAGCTGCATTGGTGTGGTGTTATATACACAAAGCTAAAAATGTATGATCTTTGACTCTTCGGAACGCACACAAATACACACTCTATAAATGGGTAATGAATTCTCCAATGTTTATATTAAGTGCTGCAGGAATTAGACTGGAACCTGCAAACTAATTAGTATTTTAGCACTTCTGGTTCCATTGCTATCAATGGGCTTTTGGTTAAAAGAATGCCAAGGTCTGTGGTGTGGACAAGCTCAAGACATTTCAGTGTTTTAATTTTCTGTGACAAAATACATCGGTAATGCCAACTTGCATTTTGCAAGTGATTGAATGGGACTTCAGAGGATGTCGGGGATGTTAACAGGTAAACCCATCTACTCACTACATTAACTGCCTTATTGTTAACTATTTTAACTTAAACTTTCAGGGAAAATGCTTTTAATGAATGAAAGAGTTGAAGCTTATGGGTGATGAAGTCATGTGAATGTGGTATAGTTTTTAGTTTTTTTTACTTCTGCCAATTGCACTTACAGTAGGCTTCAAAGTTCCCAAAAGTTGTTCATTTATGAAGGTGAACATTACGAGCAGAATGTGTAAGAGTCATAAAGTTGTGTTGGTCACATATCTTATTTTCTGCAATCTAAAAGCCAGTGGAAAAATCCAATTGGGATTCTGTCGAGGGAACCAGGCTGGCCTACAAAAACACATCATCTCTGCAGTTTTATCTGAAGATGTTCTTGAGGGTGCTTAATGTCCCTGTAGAACCGGTCTTGTCTAGAGCGAATGGGATGTTCACTATAAACGTCTCTCCTTTAGATGCACATTAATCTAAACTTAATATTCAAACCCTGAGGTAGTTTATAGCAAACATTCTGAGGCCACTGAACCCGGGTTTGATTCATCTGGTTTTGTCACGTTCTTCATAAAACAGGCCTCTCTGCAGGACTACTGTGGGTTTTACTCAACAGTATGTGGATATCTATATGCTTTACAAGGATAAAAAGTATTCTGACTGGCTTCAGCTGATCCCGTATCAGAGTTTAAAACCAACCCCTCACCCCACCCAGTTTAAGCAGAGCAGGACCTGAGCAGTCAACACAATCCCATTAAGACTTGCTGATCTGCAGGAAAGACGGCCGGATCAGAGGTCAGCTGACAATGGCATTCTTCACTCTGGGACTGAGACCGTGTGTGAAGCTTTGGCCCCTTTAGGGAAGTTTAATAAGACAATCTTAACTGTGCAGTTTCCACCGAGCTTTGGTCCCCGAGGGCCTGCAGAAGCCTGGGGCCCGAAATCCCTCTGATTACCCTCTCATTAGCATACGGCTCCCAGCCAGGTGAAATTACTGAAGAGTGGGATGGTGGAGAAGTAGAGGAAAAACAGACCGAATTTCCACAGGTGGACAGAGGGAGGACAGGAAGACAGATTGACGAGGTGGATGTGTGGACAAGGAAGACGGATTGAGGAAGTGAAAACAAATGGAGTGATATGAAAGAGGATTAATAGACTGGGCTTTAAAGCAAAGACAGACTGATTGAAAGAATGATAAAGGTCGGCAAACACGAAACCGTACACAGACTGAGGGAGGCATGGACAGATGAATGGAGAGAAGGAAAGATAACCTGAAGCTGAGAGTGAAGAGAAACAGCTGAGCGTGGCCTGGTT
Organism: Cyprinus carpio; assembly: GCF_018340385.1. Classification (NCBI taxonomy): domain Eukaryota; kingdom Metazoa; phylum Chordata; class Actinopteri; order Cypriniformes; family Cyprinidae; genus Cyprinus; species Cyprinus carpio. The sequence continues at coordinate 36,694,930 of NC_056576.1, forward strand.
GTGATGGGCTACTGTGAGCTGTGACAGGACCCTAACCACCACAGACGAGTCCTCAACAACAGTCAGATGTGGCCAAATTGTCCCGCAATATTTGTTGTTCCTGATGCTGCTCTGCTGCACTAAATTAAGCAATAATCTGTTGTTAGGATGACGAAAAAAAAAAAAAATTAAGCAGGTCTAATGATATAAAAGTGCTTGCAGTCCCAAACTGACTGAGATAGCCAATCAAATCAAAGGTTTTACTTTACTGTTCACAGAAGCTAAAGGTGAAGTAGGCCTACTTTTCTAGGTGGATTAATTTGTGACTATGCAGTAGCAACATGGTGGATTTTCCTCCTCGTTTTACACAAATCATGTCACAAAAGTTTTCTGTGTCTGTCACCAGTGTCACAGATGCTGTCCACAAAACTTGCATTTAACCCAGAACATTCTTTTAACCCTTATAAATGACCAATGAATGCCCCTAAAGCATGGAATGTTACTAGTGCACAAAACATTCAAACACACACTCACACACACCTTATGGAGAGTCTGGCTTTATATCGCTCTTATCTATGTCTCTTCTCTAGTCAGGTCTACCCATATGCTTCAGTGCACCCAAGAATGAAGACTAGACATAAAGAGCTGAGTGTTCACACACACACACACACACACTGCTCTCTAATAGGACAGACCTCTGTCCTTATCTTCCCCGTCGTTCTATAATGGATGGCCATTCACACAAAGGTCACATACACACTCTGTCAACACTCAGGCACCAGAGACGTCCCTCTGACAAGTGTGTCACGCACAGAAGTATACACTAAAACACAAGAGGGTGACCTCCTATAAAACAGACCAATAAAACAAAGAGACTTCAAAAGCAAAATTACGGTGCTTCAGATTGTTTGTCAGCGAGAGCACTTTTTCAGTCGCACAATTACATGTCATTACCCACATTTTGATTGGAAAATAAAATGGACTGTCTAAGTTTGGAGTAACAATATAAAAGGCTTAAAACTGGAAGACAGAGCTATCTGTCATTGCGTAAAGCACATGGTGTTTGCTTAATTGTGTGAAACAAGTTTATAGTTTTAGAAAACCCAGAATTTTGGGTTTTTATATGAAAAGTAACCTGCTCAACTGCTTGACAGAGACTGTATGTTGTTAGTTCCTGATCACAACTTTGTTTGAGAAAGGAATTTTTAGGATTTATTTCTGTTCTCTTAGCTTTCTAGCTGGAGACAGAATACTCATATGAAAGACCTGAACCTGAAATGGTTTGAGGAATATAAGTTTCATTCCTATGTGGATGTATTTGGGGGCCAAGCACTAGTTATTCGTCTTCCCTTGCCATGTGAGTCTACTGCAGTGCTTAGGAAAATGATGCATTTTGGCACACTTATAAGGGTGGACATGAATAGACCACTGGCCAACTTTCTAGAACCAACTGTACAGTGCCACCATCAGCTCAAATATTCACTTTTCTTTTGGTAAAATATTTTGATCGCTTTGTCCTGGAAATGAAAATGTATTTTTTAATTTCAGTTATGCTTCACTAGCACTATGATTTGAGGGTATCTGCTAAATTTACTGACAGTGCCACCTACACATCATGAAATCCTTAAATTTGTGCTTATAACTCATGAAATGTTAGTCTTGAGTCCTGCTGGATGCATTTATAGCAATATTGCCAGATGTGGACAAACCACCCATTCACCATTTTGAGACTTTGTGGAAAATATTGATATATTTTAAACACTTTGACATATTGGCACAAAATTTGGTAGGGATCGTTGACAGCATAACCTGAAGGTATATGAGAAGTTGGAAGGCAGCATCATTTAGCGTTCCAAAGATACACAATTTTACACCACAATGCATATAAGTTTTTTGAAAATATCATCTATAAAAAGTTTTATTGGTGTTGTTACATTCTTTGGTTCCTGTATTGAATATTTCAGAGAATTATGGCTGTAATTTACTATTCCCCAGTCATAACAAAACACTGCCAATCACCAGAGAGACCTCAAAGCATACCTCTATAAGCACCGCTTGCATCGTCACAGTAAACTGTGTAAATGGACTGTAAAAATTTTTTATTTTTTTTTTTACTTTTATATTATTTTTTTTTTTTTTTTTTTTTGTGTGTAATTTTTATTCTAATTTTTTATATATATAAAATGTGATGTGTTATAATTTTATGTGACTGTTCTCACAGAATACTAGCCAGCTAACAGATATGGACTAAAAGCCACAAAATTCACTTTTTAATACTGAAGGACATGCTGGCTTTTAGAAATGTGGCAATTTAATGAGACAATATCTGAACTGTAACTGTCAGTGAAATATGTTCCCTTTTAAAAATGTACATACTTTTAAAACATACTTATTGCTATTCCTTTTCACATCCGTATTCTAGATTTCGCTTTATGACAAGCCTAACAAAAACAACAGCCCTTAACTGTGTTAAAATCACTGAAACGCATGGCCTCTCGTGGCTTACTGCTGAGTTGAGAACACAACCTTGAGCAGACACTTCATCTGTTAAAGATGGGATGTTCAGATTTTTAGCTCGAGTAATGACTGAGGAAAATGATAAATCCATATGTGAAGGAAGATTGGAGTGTGTTGACTGCTGTCTTTTGTCCTGTAAAGGGCTGCATGGTAAGAGGAGAGGCTGGCAGGCATTGTTTGGAGTAGGGGGTGGGGTGGGACACTTGAGGAATGCGCTTTGTGTTCTTCCTCAAAAGATAAAGGCTCCTGGAGCAAACAGACACGCAACTAAGACAGACAATCATCAACCACAAAAACTTCATGCAGCAACATATAATTTACTGAAGCATTCAGAAGAGCTTACCACACTAAGTACAATCATAATCTCTTATCCACTCTCCCGCCCTAATAATATAGACCCACCAAACAAACTATTTGACAGTAGTTTCTAACGTAAGCTTCCTGTTTCAGTTTCTTACAGATGAACAGCTTGGATCCTAAAGGTTTCAAATGCAGTCTCAAAAATGTTTTTTAATGTCAAAAAGACTGTCAGTATTTCAGAATAAAAAAAAAAAAAAGTATTTATTTATTTAGTTAGTTATATTCTGAAATAGACAGCTTTTTTGACATTTAAAAAGCATTTTTGAGGCTGCATTTGATTCTGACTTCAGAATCAAAATAAGAAAATATTTTTTTTTTATTTTTTATTATTAGTATTATTTATTTATTTATTTATTTTTGCGACAGCACCCTACCCCAAAATCTTATTACTGTGATAGAGAGATAAATATACATACATATGTACCGATAGTATTCATTGTACTACTTTTAATTTTAGTTCAATTATTGTGTCCAGACCAGAGATCAACCAATATTATTATTATTATTATTATAATTTGCATTTGTTTGCTTATTATATACAAGTTTATGATAACTGTTATTCAGAATGTATCTTTTAAATGCTATAAGATTTAATTTTGATAAATATTAATTACATAACCACAGAAATATTTGATCAATACAACACATCCATCAAATAATTATATTATTATTTTTTGTTGTTGTTTATATTTATTGTAGATTTATTGTAGGATATATCTTGAAATGCTACTTGTTTGTCAGTTTAGAAAAAACTAACAACTGATTGATCAGAAAAGTGTGAATATCTTTTGAGAAAAAGAGGTTAAACTAATTATTTGTGAATCTCTAGTCGGGACAGTGATCCGTTTACTCCATTTCAGTAATGAGAGTCTAAGGATAATTATCTCTGAGAACATATTATAGATAATTAGCTATGAGAATTAGAAACAAACTTACAAGTAAACCATCAAGGCGCATTACATTAATGCATTTCAGGGGGAAATGCTGGTAATTGTCTTAATTGGTCTAAATTACTTTGCTTCATTATGCAAAATATAATTTATTTTTATCTTTTGATTTTGGGATGAAAATTTACCTGGATGCATTTTCATGAGATTCACCAAATACCACTGAGTGCCAGATGTGTTTGCTAAAATGGGATAAATAAACTTACAAAAAGACAAGCAAGGAAGCTGTAACATGGAAGGAAAAAAAGAGAGAAGAAATCATAAGAAGATGGAAGGTTTAAGTCAAGGACATTTCCAAGGAGTCTTGGGAAAGAACTGGTTCTTTCTAGTGAAGGGATTGTGGATGAGATCCACTGGTGTAGAGACACAAACAGGGGAGGGGAACTCTAAGCCCCACTCCCAAATCTCACTCGCACCTCTGCAGAGCAGAGAAGGTCATTGTATCTTCAGGGAGGAATGCTTAAAACAAGAATGTCCAAGAAATTGGATCACCCCAAAACAATTATGGAAATATGCATCCGTCAGGTGTGTGTGTGTGTGTGTGTAGACAGCGGCATATTCAGTCACAGATAAAAGGATCAGGGAGGAACTCGGGAGAGAGTTTGTGAAATGGGAAGAGAGAAAGAATCAACTTATAAGCAATTTATGTGCCAAAAACAGGCATAATTTAGTTTTCATGACCATTTTTACACTCTCTCTGACCCTTAGAATTAAAAAGACATCTTAATTCAATAGTTTGTCTTTTCTGCTGTGCCTTTGATAGTTTATGTAAATGTGCTCTTCAGCTTCTCCTTTGCTGTACAGGTTGCTCTAAGTTTGCTTTAGAGTACAGTTTTGCTGCCGTCTTTTAGTAAAATCCTCTTTGTGAATCTGCATAGCTGCAAAATGAAAAAAAAAAATGAAAAAAAAAAACAACCTGCAGTCTGAATTGTACCATTCAAATGGTGAAGATCAGACTGAAATTTTAAAAGTAAACTTTAGCCAAATTTCCCGTTTGGATCCTTCAAAAGGTTCTGCAGAGCGGAAGACTTTACCACATTGTGTTTTTATCTATACTTCTTCTGATATTTAGGAATATTAGCATCTACTTCTTCCTTACCTCACAGGTGCATCACATTAATGTGACCCTGGAGCACAAAAGCAGTCTTAAGTCTCTGGGGTATATTTGTAGCAATATCTAAAAAATACATTGTATGGGTCAAAATTATAGATTTTTCTTTTATGCCAAAAATCATTAGGATATTAAGTAAAGATCATGTTCCATGAAGATATTTGGTACATTTCCTACCATAATTATATCAAAACTTGATTTTTGATTAGTAATATGCATTGCTAAGAACTTCATATGGACAACTTTAAAGATGATTTTCTCAATATTTAGATTTTTTTCCACCCTCAGATTCCAGATTTTCAAATAGTTGTATCTCAGACAAATATTGTCCTCCTAACAAACCACACATCAATGGAAAGATTATTTATTCAACTTTCAGATGATGTATAAATCTCAGTTTCACAAAATTGACCCTTATGACTGGATTTGTGGTCCAGGGTCACATTTACCATTGTTCAGCAATTTTTTTACTGGCAAATCCAGTCATTTCAATAAGATTTCCCAATGCATATTTTCAAATTGGCCACATTGATCCACCGCATTTACCGACAGAAAGCTGCTTGGTTTAAAAGTGATGTTTGTTTGAGTGTTGCTTCATACTAATAATTGACAAAGGACTTTTTTGCGTACAAAATCTTGCTAATGTGACCACACCTTCAGTTTCAATAAATGCTCTTTTTGAACTAGGGATGACATCTTATTAAACTCTTTACAATCAAGAGAAGGACCCACTTTATATTAAGTGTCTTTAACTCATATGCTCATCAATGCTGCATTTATTTGATCAAAAATACAGAATGAATTTTTTTGATTAAAGTTTTTGCAAAAGTATTGTACTCTATTTGTGCTAGAATTTATAACTTCGATACAATAAAAATACTGATATTCGATACCATTTTTGATACCACAGGGAAAAACTGCCACAAATTTAAGGGCATAAAATGAAAGATTTTCATTAAAAGATAAATATAACAAGGCTAGAACATGACAATGAGGTATATGTTGTTTTGTTATAAATGTTCTCATTTCACTGCGGTATGTGAGCTCACTGTCAGAGAGAAGAGAGAGAGAGAAAGCACAGCTGCTAGAGATACTGCAAAAAAATACACGGAGGAACGCATATTGAGAAACCGCCCCCGTTTCACTGTCATGAGAGAGAGAGACGTGCTGAGACATCAAACTGTCAACTTCAGTTCTTCACTGAAGTAGGATTTTTTTTTTTATAAATAGTAAAATAAAAATTCAACAGTAAAATGAGGAACTTGTGGCGGGCCACCACAAATAAAGCAATGGAAATATTATTGTAATTTATATAAATATAAATAATGATTTTATAGTTTAATATACTTTAAAATGTAATTTAGTGATGAAGGCTGAATTTTCAGCATCATTACTCCAGTCTTCAGTGTCACATGATCCTTCAGAAATGATTTATGGGTAATCTTGGAAACAGTTGTGCTGCTTAATATTTGTTTGGAACCGGCATGTGTGTGTTTTTTTTTTTTTTTTAAATTCTTTGACAAATAAAGTAAAGTTAAAAAAAAAAAAAAAAAAAAGAAGAGGAGGAAGAAGAAAAAAAACAGCATTTCTTCAAAATAGAAATCTTTTCTAACAATATAAGTCTTTACTATCAACTTTTATCAATCAAAACACATTCTTGCTAAATAAAAGTTTCAGTTTAAATGGTAGTGTTCAGTTTACTGTTACTAAAGTTTTCTATTTTGAAGAAATGCTGTTCTTTTTTTTAACTTTTTATTCATCAAAGAATCCTGAAAAAAGTATTACACATTCCAAAAAAATAAAAAAATAAAATATTAAGCAGTAAAACTGTTTCCAACATTGATAATAAATCAGCATATTAGGATTATTTCTGAAAGATCACGTGACACTGAAGACTGGAGTAATGATGCTGAAAATACAGCTGCACATCACAGAAATAAACTACATGAAGTATATATAAATAATATAATATAATATATATATATATATATATATATATATATATATATATATATATATATATATATATATATATATATATATATATATATATATATAATTATATACATATATATACATATTAAATTGCAATAATATTTCACAATATTGTTGTTTTTTCTGTATTTTTGATCAAATAAATGCAGCCTTGATGAGCAGAAGAAGCATAGAAAACTATTCAAAACCAGACTGAATGTATACTTTTTATTGTAACAGAAACACAGATTACACTGACAAAGAAATTAATCTTTTTACATAAATCAAGATAAATTTATACAAAAAAAAAAAAAAAAAGAGGCAACAGAATTAAAGTCCCTGGTTTGTTCTTGTGGGTCTCCAACGTGAAGACCAAATCCTCCTACCCACAAACCCTTGCGTGGTATGAGAGGGTGGCTTCTGGATCTTGTGGTGAGTTGATGATGGTCACCAGCTTCAAACCAGCACAACATTCCCGTAATAAACAAAACAGTATGGCACACGTTCAAAGGTTGTTCTGAGTCTTTTGGCTACTCATAAAACAATAGACAGTCTTTTATTTGGTCTCTTTTTAGTGCCAGTCAAGTGTTGCAGATCTAAATGTGTGTGTGTGTGTAAGCACATATATTTAGCATATTTTGTCCACCAATGGAACCTCTGCCTCATTCTCTTCAAAAAAAAGTGCTAAGACTTTTGTGCTCGTTTTTCTTATTGCTGCTCACTCACACACTCACACACTGAGTGCATCATTTAAAAACAAGATACCAATTACTTGGCACTTAGTGTGTGTGAGCATGTGACCGCTCGCGCACAGTCTGTAATCTGATACTTGTATCCAAATTCTCCTGATATAGTTCTCATCTTCTGCTGTACATCCTCCGCCAGTCTCTTCAGTATGAAAGTCTCCTTTAGAAAAATACTCTACAACAATGGAAATACTTCATCACTGTCTTTGCACTGAGATGTCAGAGCAAGTCTTTCCTTGAAATGGTGGAGATAACATCCCTACGAGACCCGCTTGATATCACAAATGACGCTCTGTAATATTAGTGGGATGCAGGCTCCTGGACTGGTTCCCTTTAGGTAGTCTTGGAAGCAAGTAAGCCATCCTGATCTGGTAAAAAAGGAAGTACAAATGTTCCTGATTGTGAGTGTGTAGGTTACACGAGGGTTCTCAGGCAAACTCAGCAAGCGTGCGTGCGTGCGTGTGTGTGTGTGTGTGTGTGTGTGTGTGTGTGTGTGTGTGTGTGTGTGTGTGTGTGTGTGTGTGTGTGTGTGTGTGTGTGTGTGTGTGGACGCTTCACTCAGTAGAGCACATTCCCTGGAGTTTGGTTTTGAATCCCAAGAGCCTCGATGCTGGACAGAATCTTCTTCTGATGACCAGCCAGAGTTATTCCCAAACGCAGCAGATCCCTGACAGATGGAACGAGAGAGAGAGAGAGAGAGAGAGAGAGAGAGAGAGAGAGAGAGAGAGAGAGAGAGAGAGAGAGAGAAAGAGAGAGAGAATACAGCAGACATGAGCATAGAAAAGATTATATTATGCTGTTTACATCTTTAAAAATAACATAAAAATGTGTCATCCACACCACAAGGATGCACTGTTGTCTTTCAAATCAAAGCTAAATACACGTAGAAACAGCGCATCCTTGTGGCGCGGATGACACAGAAGAGCACACACAGCATACAGTAGGGCTGCACGATATTGGGAAAAAATGACATTGCGATATTTTATTTTTCTGCGATATATATTGCGATATGAAGGGGTTGTTGTGGAGGGGATGACACATTACATTCTCATTTTAAATGATTTAAACATCAGAGTATTATTTAAATTAGAGTAAATTATTTGTTTGTAACTTTAGGATATGGTTTGAATTGTTAACATATTAACTAACATGAATTTACCACGAGCAATACTTTTGTTACTATATTTATTAATCTTAGTTTATGTTAGTTTATAAAAACACAGCTGTTCATTGTTTGCTAATGTTACTTCACAGTGCATTAACTATGTTAACAAATACTGCACAACTTTTGATTTCAACAATGAAGGCTATAGCCTAAATGTTGAAATTAACAATGTTGTAGAAGTGCAGTTTAGTAATAGTAAATGTTAAATAATGTAGTTAAATAGTTTAATAAATAGAATATTATTGTAAAGTGTTACAGATTTTTTTATACACCAATTCAGACGTCTCGCGAGTTCAGTGTTGGAAAGGTCAGGTGTTTAAACCATTCATTAAATTGAATCGGTTCAAAGGAATCATTAGTTCGCGAATCAGACGTGTACGGCACACGTTGTGTAATTATCTCGGCAGTTTAGGATATCGCACAAGATTTGACAACACAGAAAACATTTCATCACTGGATATTTTTTTTTTTTTTTTTTCGACACCATCGTGTCAATTGATTTTGATTAATATGCCCGAGGGAGAGAGCAAGACAGCGCTCGTGTTGTTTGAAGACGGTGAAGGTGAGCGAGCGCGCGCGCCGGGGCCCTCTCTCGCTAGCTCGCTCGCTCTCTCTCTCTCTCTCTCTCTCTCTCTCTCTCTCTCATATATGCGCCCTGTTAAACTGACAGGACTTAAAAACACATGCAAATGATAAACTTTCACTCTATGATGGTTAAGCTGTGCAATTAATCCGCGAATCACATTCGTCATAGGCCGGGGGGCAGCTGGCCCGTACGGTTAATGAATAACGGATCAACTACGACAGCCTACATCGCACATCCTGCGATGTGACTGTCGTGGATTCGTACATCGCGATATCGATGCTTAAATGACACATCGTGCAGCCCTAGCATACAGTGATATGGCGAGACACAGAGGAGACCGTTGACAAAGAAATTATTGAATAAAGTCGTTATTTTTGTTTTCTTCTCTTACAAAAAGTGTTCTTGTCGATTCATATAACCCAGATTGCACGTCTGATGACAGATGGAGTATTCTGATGATGACTTTCATACCTTTTATGGACTTTGACACTGTTATTTATTTGACAGTCTATGGGACAGTCACAGGTCTCCCTGTTTTCATCCTAAATATCTTAAATTGTGTTCCGAAGGAGAACGAAGCTTTTAATTGATATATCAATATAACAAAAACTTAACTTTTAATTAGTAATATGCATTGTTAAGAACTTCATTTGGACAACTATAAAAATGATTTTCTCAATATTTCGATTTTTTTGCTCCCTCAGATTCCTGATTTTCAAATAGTTGTATCTCAGCCAAATATTGTCCTCCTAACAAACCACACATCAATGGAGAGATTATTTATTCAGCTTTCAATCTAAATCTAATATATATATATATATAAAATTACCAACTCCAAACTTTTTAATAATATAATATAATATAATATAATATAATATAATATAATATAATATAATATAATATAATATCATAATTCTTTGTTTCTGTTTTTTTTATTTTCATGAATTTGATTGCAAATTCACGTATTTATTCTTCACCTAGTACAATTTTTCTATTTTGCTGTCTATTATACCTGGTTTATTTCCATTAACTTTACAACTGAGTGATGTTGTTGAATGAAGGTGCTGTTATCTTCACTCACTCTGTGGTGATGTGGGCGAGCAGCTGCATGGAGGTGTAACCGTCCTGCAGAAAGCTCTCCTCGTAACGCTCCATCTTAATGGCCCTGAGCCAATCAGCCACTGTCCCACAGGACGCGGGCGTCAGAGGGGAGCGCTGGTCTAACAGAGGGTGAGAGGGTCTGAGGAGCAACAGAGAGACGAGTGTTAAAGCCCATGTAACTGTCTGCCTGTAGAAAGACTGCCGGAGAGAAGAAGACACTGACAGCTTTCCCTCGAGAAGATACTGAGTCATACTGAGTTTTGATTGACAGGCTGACAGGCCAACATGCTGAGAGGGGCGGGGCAAGACTAGCATACAAGAGGCCATACTGAGTGTACGAGAGCCAAGCTAACGAAGTGATGGACACAGTGAAATGCAACTAAACCTTAAACAGGATCTGCTATGCCCTTGATTGACAAGCATTGTTGGGTGAATGCATTGCTGGAATCACATGTGACAAGGTTTGGACTATTCTACTATTCTACAGTAATTTCGTTACTGTCTAACATTGATTTTTTGGGGTTGACACAGTTACATTAAACCAACATCGATTGTAAATCAAGACCTCAATGGGCAATTTGATGCATGCTTTGCATAGAATTTTTTTTTAAAAAAAATTTAGATTTATTTGCTTGGTCTTTGTGGGTTTTCTTTGTCATAACTGGAATAATAAGTGATATAGTGCTGTGATGGATATTAAACGTACCCTGCCCCCTCCTGCGCGGTGATTTTAAGCGAGGCAGGGTTGCGAATGAGCTTGTCGAGTGCTGAGACGATGTTGGAAAAGCGTGGCCGCGCTGTCCGCTCCTTCTGCCAGCAGTCCAACATCAGCTGGTGCAGGTGAGTGGGACAGTCGGGAGGCGGCGGCAACCGGTAATCCTGCTCAATGGCATTAATCACCTGATTGGGTAACAAGAGATCATGTTTTACTAATTCTCCTAAAAATGCATGTATAATGTCAATATTAGCACTTTAAAAATGTTAGCTTCATTCTGAGTCGGCTGGTAAGATTCCAAAGCTGCATTTATTTGATCAAAAATACAGTAAAAACAGTAATATTGTGAAATATTATTAGAATTTGAAAGAACTGTATTTACAGATTTTCCTGAAAATGCCTGTATAATGTCAGTATTAGCACTTTATAGCTTCATATTAGCTTTATTCTGAGAAGGCTTAGAATATTTTTTTGAAAATATGTCTCTTCTGCTTACCAAAGCTGCATTTATTTGATCAAAAATTCAGTAAAAAGTAATACTGTGAAATATTATTAGAATTTAAATTAGCTGTTTTCTATGTGAATATCTGTTCAAATGTAATTTATTTCTGTGATCAAAGCTGTATTTTCAGCATCATTACGCCAGTCTTCAGTGTCACATGATCTTCAGAAATCATTCTAATATGCCACTCAAGAAACATTTCTGATTATCATCAGTGTTGAAAACAATATTTTTGTGAAAACCGTGATGCATTTTTTCCAGGACTGTTTGACGAATAGAAAATAATACTATTCATTTGAAACTTTTGTAAAATTAAAAAAGTCTTTACTGTCACTTTTGATCAATGCAACTTTGCGGAGCAAAAGTATTAATTTCTTCAACAACAACAACAACAAAACAATTTTATTGACAGCACACTTTTGAACTATAGTGTAACGCAAAGCAATGTATGCAACTGTCCATAACAAAAATGGACCACTTGTACTGGACAAGATTTCTACTGTATCTCTGATTTAATTAAAAGTTAAAATTAATGCAAAACAAAGTGCAATCACAATAAAATGTCAAACATGCAAACACCTACATCCTGGTTGCTCATGTCCCAGTACGGCCGCTCTCCGAACGACATCACTTCCCACATGACGATGCCGTAACTCCACACATCTGATGCAGAGGTGAATTTACGGAAAGCAATCGCCTCGGGTGCCGTCCAACGGATCGGAATCTTTCCACCCTAAAAAAAGCATTTCAGGATAAATCATGACGCTTGCATTGCTAGACATGCTCGGTTGAATTTTTCCCCCTATGATATTGAGTTCATGTGAAGTACTTCTCATTGCGTACCAGTGAGCTGGTGTACGTGGGATCGGACGAATTCTCCTGCAGGAATCTCGACAGGCCGAAGTCGGACACCTTGCAGACCAGGTTACTGTTCACAAGAATGTTCCGTGCGGCAAGATCACGATGCACGTAGCTCATTTCCGAGAGATATTTCATCCCCGACGCGATGCCACGCAGCATCCCGACTAACTGTATCGGAGTGAACTGGCCGTCGTTGAGCTGGAGAGAAAGAAAGATCCGTGTCAGAAGGTCCTCGTGCACGAGAGCCTGTGAGATCAAACGTGTACACTCACTCTCAGGAAGGAGTCCAGAGCTCCGTTCTCCATGAACTCGGTGAGGATCATGACCGGGGTGCTGGCTGTTATTATGCCTTCCAGGTGGATGATGTTGGGGTGCTGGAACTGGCCCATGATTGAGGCCTCGGACAGAAAGTCCCGCCTTTGCTTGTCTGTGTATCCACCCTTAAGGGTCTTAATAGCAACATAGTTCTCCTTCTTCCCTGGGATCCTCAGCCGTCCACGACAAACTTCTCCAAACTCGCCTGAGAATGGCAAAACAAGGGACTCAGCTTTAATTAACCAAATAATTTTTTAGTCCTAATAAGTTGTGACTGTAATAAGCCATGAGTAACAAGACAAGACTTTTTTTTGGGTTGCTTTTCTGAAATCTCATAGCTATTTTAAACTTGTTTAATAATTGATGCAATTTGCAACATAAGATCATATACCTGATCAGATGAATGTGTAATATGGCACATTTGATTTGAACTACATTTATTGTAATATCAGTAAGGTAGTAAGACACTGTACAGATCTTAAATTAAATAATGTCAAGATATGAGACTCATAATCCACTGTAAATTACGTGGTGTTTATTGCGTGTTATAAATAATCATACTTATAAAAGATATAACCACAAATAATTTATTGTTATGACTGTTATTATAATTTATGATATGAAACAACATATTATACATTTATTTTTATAATGCATTATGCATTCATTTTAATGCCTTAAGAATATCCTTATAATGTGTTATAAAACACTGAAGCAACTCTGTAAGTCTTACCTGCTCCAATAACCTCCTCGATTTTGACACACGAGACATCAATCTCCTTAGCAAACTCTCTCACGGCCTCATTAGGGTCTTCGTAAGTGAATGGATCGATGTAAACTTTCATTCCTTAGAGGGAAAAATGTCAGTTACTGCATTAATCACAAAACCCACAGCTTAACCAGAATGCATAATTACAGTAAGATGTTGTGTGTGCGTTTCTGCGCTCACCGTGACCCATGAGATACTGGCCATTTTTGTCACTCATTTCTGCATCTTTGAAATGACTTTGCTTCCTGTTAACAGAAAATGGATAGCTGATGTCAATGTCTGCTGCACGATCTAAACTTCTTTCAATGCCAAACACTGGTGATGAACATCACACAATGTGTGCAAGAACAGTGTAACATGCACATACAAAAATAAAACACATTTTAGCTTTCCAGATATCAATGGCAATTTTCAGGATTAGGGAAAAACCCATGACAGAGGCTTTAAGCTATTAGTCATTTCACAGCTGAGTGAGTTTTCGTTTGAGTTAACGTGTCACGCTCTTCTGTTCAATTAGTCTGTCTCCACATCCCAAATCACCAATTGCTGCTAAAGTGCTGGTTTGATGCTAGTCTAGCAGGTTTACCGTGTTGTTGGCCACTTGACAAGGACTTTTTGGCTGACTGACAATTGGAAGTCTTGCTAGTTAAGCTAGTTATTATTGGAGAACCAGCACACCAGCATCCATTTCTTTTTTGGCTTTACACCTCCAGGTTTAATGGGAGAAATGCCAAACCCAATGTACTGCTCTTGGGTCTCGCTAAGGATGGGAGATACCACTTATTTTGTTTTTGATACGATACCGAGCCAGTATCGGCAATATCGATACTGATACTGATACAGATACTGATACTGATAATGATACGATACCGATACTTTTAAAGGGCAGTATTGGCAATATCAATACTGATACCAATACAATACCGATACTTTTAAAGACCAGTATTGGTGATATCAATACCGATACCAATGCGATACCAATACTTTTAAAGGCCAGTATCGGCGATATCGAGACCGATATAATACAATACGATGCTTCTGAACTAAACTTTTAAATAATTACATTTATTAAATTATTTAATTTCTAAGAGTAAAATGGGTAATGATAACCACATAACTATATTTGAAATGCATTTTAACATTCAATATGCCTTAATTGCAACTTATTATGTTATATTTTTGCTTACACGTGGCTAAAATATGTTTACTGTAGAAATTTACAAATACTATACGGTCACTTTAGTAAAACCATGGTTCATTTTCATAAGGGACTGCCAGTGACCGACTGTTGCACGCATAAAATGCAACCTTTTTATTTTGAAATGTAATATCACAAATATTGCTACAGTTTAAATTTGTTTATTGTGAAATAACTCAAACGTCTGTTTTTTTCTGTCCTCATTGGTCTGGGCTGCCATTCCCAAAAGCATCAATGGTTTCTTATTATACTTTTGGAAAATGCAGCCCTGTTTGAATGAGTGAACACTCTCTGTGATTGATTGGTTCAGTCTTGCATCATTTGCGTGTGTTCAGATGAGCAGGAAAATAGTTCTATCCTACACTATTATTCGCTAACACAGGTTATTCATCCAATTCAATGCATATTGCACTCATGAATTTTTTGTTCAATAAACAAAATCACTGGTAAAAAACACACCTTAGTATCAATATTTTTTATTTGACTATCGATACTTTCGATACTCACATCAGTATATATTGATACTTCAGGATCGATACGCCCATCCCTAGGTCTCACTTGTGTTGTATAGTTATTAAAAACTGCAATAATATTTTCTTCATGAATCATATTCATTCCATTCATTCATACATCATTGGTACTTTATAGCTTAACTAGAAAGGCATCACAAACATACGTCCAAGGTAAAAAAAACCATAGTTTGAAATGCCCGGTTTTATTATTTTAAGGTTACAAAAATGTTTCTTACAACATTCTATTAACTTTGTTTTCACCCAAGATAAAATGTTCTTCGAATGCTTATTTTTAATATTCTGAGAAAGTTTTCTCACACCATTCTGAAAACGTTAAAGTACAAATAAAATAATAAGGACGTTCAGAGAATGTTGATCTCAGAGAACATATACCAAATATTAATAAAGTTATAAGAATGTTCCATAAACATTACTTTAAGAACATTTTAACATAACTTTTAAAAAACGTTACATTTGTGTGAACGTCCCCTGTTCCCTATTGACCGCATGAAAAACTGTGAAAAAGCTTCATAAAAAAATGGCTGATTATTTAAGAAAATGTTCATTCTAAAAGCATTTGATTCAATAGTAAAATGCATTACCTAATAATTGTGAGGATTGTGTTGTTAGCTTAGCCACATGCTAATGACAAATTGCATCAATTGGGACTCAGGTTTTCTTTAAACTTTGTGTGCAATCTGTATTTTTTTAGCAAGGGTGGAAAAATCCTTGACACTGGAAGCTTGTTGAGTCATGCCTGGTTTGGGCACAGTGTGCTTGCATTGTTTCATGTTTGTTTTTGTCCTGTGTTGTCATATTACTCTGAGCAAAGAATGAACTGAATGCACACAAAATCCCTTTCTCCACCCCATTCTTCCTCTTCCTGTGTCTTTTCTTGTGTCTCCGTTTCTTACCTCAGGCTCTGATGCCTTATTCAGACTGTCTCATAGTGTATTATACTCTAACGCCGTCTTAAATTACTCAGGCTGTTCAAGCCCGTTCTCCTTGTTATTCTTGTTATTTTCTCCTCTCCCTTTTCACTGAATGTCCTTCTGGTTCCTTCTTTGTGTTTTGGACTTGTGGACACTTGCTTATGACCCCAAACTGTGTTCAGAGAACCTCATTGGTTTGTGACTTCAGGTTAAAAGGAGAAGGGAGACTTCAGTGGGGTTTTTTATATTAAGGCATTTTAAGAGAAACATTTAAAACAAATGTTAATATTTTACATGACTGAGAACATCAGAGCTTTGAAATAGCAATACATTTTTTCTCCCTGATTTCCCAGGACTAAAATAGCCGCATTTGTTCCACCCACTGCTGATGGCAGGTCTGGACCGGAGGATCCCAGTGTGTGTGTGTGTGTGAGAGAGAGAGATTGATTGATTGTAGGGACTCTCCGTTTAACTGGGTGTGAAAGTTTATATGTGTAATGTGTGCAAATGTGAACAATATACGTAAACCATTAAACAGGGACGCTCCTGTAATCTTAGCTGTGCATACGTGGCCATACATGCATCCCATTTATCAGCAATCTGAGTTTGTGTGTCCACTGGAGTGTAAGAATGTAAAAAAGTTTGTTCATTGTGTGAGTATACTTGCCCTTAAAGAAGTGTGTGTGTGTGTGTGTGTGTGTGTGTGTGTGTGTGTGTGTGTGTGTGTGTGTGTGCGCTACCCCAGGGTCATGACTATTGTTCTGCTGATTTGGCCTGTGGAGACTGGGGTGGGAAAACTGTATCCTGTCTCCACTTCCCCATTCTGCTCTCTTCTCTCTCTCTCTCTCTCTCTCTCTCTCTCTCTCTCTCTCAATTCCCACGAATTCATGTAGCTGAAATAACTGTTAGGACAGCCTGATCACTTTTTTATTTAAAAAAAATAAATAATTATATATATATATATATATATATATATTAATATATTATATTTTCAATCAAATGTTTATTGCAGTTATAGTTTTATTTATTTTATTTGTATTATTTTTATTACAGAAAATTATTTTTAATCTTTAATTAGTCTTTTAATTAAGTAATTTTGTATCATTAATATACTATTATAGTTTTTCATATTTTTTTAATTTTTTTTTTTATTTTTTCTTATTTATTTTAATAAAATTTTAATTAAGTAATCAAGTTTCATTAATATTTTTGTTTTATATTATTTTTATTTTTTTTTTTTTTTTTTTTTATTTTTTTTTTTTTTATTTTTTGTTATATTATTTTACATTTTATTTTTATATTTTATGGTTTGAGTTAGAGAGTTTTATTAGATTTTAGTTTTAGTTTATTTAACTGTAGTTATTTCAGTACTTTACAAAAATGAGAAATGTTGCCTTGGCAGCTAGCTAAAATAAATGTATAATAATAATAATATGTTGGAGTTCTTTTATATGTTGTTTTTATTTCATTAAATGTTACATTTATTTCAAGTAATAAAATTGTTGTTGTTGTTTTGTTTTGGTGGGGGGGGGGTAGTTTTAGTTAACAATAACAACACTGGTCATTCATGCAAAAATAATGACTATTTCCAAACAGGTTTCCCAAACTCATGCATTACTCAATAAAACAGGTAATGCTAAAATCATACTATTAATTGAGCCAGATGACATAATAAATGTTTGAATGCAATGATGTGAAAGTGTCACAAAGTCAGTGTTCAAGTCATTAACCTACAAAGAGCTTACTTACAGCTGCCTCTCATTAACCCAGAATAAGACAAAGTATCTCAACACTGAAAACAGCACATTTAACTATAGTAAAATGTGTTCGACAGTGCTGAGATTTCCAGTTTAGTTTTAGTGGTTGCTGAAAAATAAAAATAGGCCAGATTTTAATAAGCAAACATGCAGTGGACAGGGGACGTGTGAATGACAGCTGTTCGATTCTGTGGAAATCTACTGAGCTTTCCACACAGGCCCAATTATAACAACCTCACACTCTCTTTTTCTTGTTGGTCTCTTGTTGTACCTTATACAGTAGATCGCAGCAGCAATGACGGTGATGAGCAGCAGCATGCCCATGGCTATAAGGATCCCGGTAACAAGCAGCGGAGACGAGGAATCATCTCTGGGGAAACAGAGAGAGGCACACAGCCAGAGTGAGAGAGAAATGGGTTAAAAACAGAAATACAATCTCAAAAAAAAAAAAATTGCTTCGATCTACACAAAGAGGGGAAAAAAATCAATAAAACGCCTTCTCAAACAAGACTCTAGGGAACAAAAAGTTAGGCACTAATAAATTAGCACAACACTGAGCTGATGCCTCCGACTAGAACTTCTCTTACCGTCAGGAAGGGTCCGAAAGACGACAGCCTGACCGAAGCTGCCGTAGCCGGACAAGGTGCGAGCGCGGACCTGAACCTCGTACTGCGTCGCCCTGCGCAAATCACTCAACACCACCTCGTTGAGATTGCTCTCCATATAATGACAGGAGTTCTCCTCAGAGCCGCGCTCCTGTCAAAGGAACACACACCAACATCTTCCATTAAAATCATTTCGTAGGGAGAGTTCATAAAAATAGAGGAGAGAGCAGAGAAAACAGAGGTTTAAAACAATATGAGAAATCACATTATTCTGAGCAAATGCTGTGTGCTCTTTGAAACCAATCTTGAGTGCAAGTAAAAGACGTGAAGAGTGTAAGTAAAAGTACTAACATGAAATTGCATTATGGTTTACATTTTTATTAAAATGCAATTAGCTCAACTTGAGAGTGCTTTCTGACCCACTTCAGTACATCTTTATATGCAAATTTCATAATTACTGCTATTGTCTTTGCAGTGACAAGCATTTGTGGTAAACTAAAATATCCTTTAATGCCATTTCTATTGAAACTTGCATTTAAATATGTTTGCTGTAATAAAGACATTGCAATTTAGTTCATTTAAAATATATTCACTTTAAATGTTATATCGAATAACACACTAGAGTTAAAACAATAATCAAGTATTTTGCATGTGCTTTAGTGTGTTAGTCAACATATCAAAATACGTGTACTTCTTAAAAGCACCACAAAAATATTAAAACAATGATTTAAAATGTAATATAATTTGACACTTTTTAAAGATTTTCAGATTTTGATATAGAATAAAAATATTAAAACAATGATTTATATTTTTATATATATATATAGAGAGAGAGAGAGAGAGAGAGAGAGAGAGAGAGAGAGAGAGATAAAGAATATAGTTTTTTTTTAAAATACTTGAAATGCACTACAAGTGCACATTCAATTCAATTAAGTGCACTTCAAGTATAGCGTAGTATAGACTAGTATAGTGTAGTAGTTTTCTTCTCAGAGTAGCATTTGTGGTCAAATAAAATATTCTTTAATGTTATTCTAATTGAAACTTGCATGTCCTGTATTCAAATATATTTGTATTTACATATTTGTAATGAAGCTGCTATTAAGCACATATAGACCTGGTTTCACAGACAGGGCTTAGACTGGATTAGGCTATAGTTCAATTACGACATTTAAGTAATTTTTATAAATGTGCCTTAGGAAAAAAACATTACTGGTGTGCATTTTGAGACAAAATAAAGGCACTGATATATTTTAAAAGGCAAGTTTCTTTCAGTTGAAACAGCTCAGATTTAGATTTTAGTCTGGGACTAGGCTTAATAAGCCTTGTCTGTTAAACCGGGGGTTAAAATATATTAACTTTAAATGTAGCATCAAACACATTATGGCTAAAATTATAATTAAGTGTTGTCAACACATCAAAATAAGTGCAGGACAAAACGTTATCAAAACATGATAATTTCAAATGCACTTTAAAATAAAAAATTTAATTTAGCATAATTTCAAAGTGAAGTCTGCTTAAGTGTGTTAAAAAAAACAGCCATGAAAGTGTCTATCTTTAAGTATGCTTAAGTGGCCCTTAATTTCATTAATGCTGCAGTTTATAAAAAATATCCTTCTAAGAATTAAAGTTCACTACAAGTGCACATCGAATACAATTCGCACCTGTAGTATGGTGTAGTGTGGTATAGTGTAGTAGGACTAGTACAGTGTAGTAGTTTACCTTCTCACAGTAGCGCAGCTGGTACTGGAGGATCCTGTAGTGTGACTGGGTCGGTGTGTTCCAGTGCAGCGTCAGGCTGGATTCTGTGGCTGCGATGTGCCTTAAACCAGACACCAGTACAGGAACTACACACACACACACACACACACAATTAACACACTCAACTAAAACAACACCTTTCAATCATGTGCACCTTCGCTGTGTCTCTGTGTCTCACCGTTGGGGCTGGTGGTGATGTTGATGTTCTCCCCCGCGGGCCCCTGCTGACTCAGAGGAGAGACCCCGTTGAGGGCCATCACGGTGAAGCTGTAGGTGGTGTGAGGTCGGAGACCCCAAATGCTCACGCGCCGGCCCTGGATCCCAGTCTGGGACGGCCGGTAAATCACACCGTCCCCGCATGGCGCACAGGGGCCCCCGGAGCACATTCGACACTCCACACTGTAGGTGAGGTCCGATCGGCCCCCGCTGTCTAACGGTTCGTTCCATTCCAGCGTGAGAGAGGTGTCATTGACCTGGGGAACAGGGCTGCGCGGGGACGAGGGCGGACCTGGACAGGACAACAAACACAGGACGTTTGATTCATCTGCATGACACGTCTGTAATACCCAGAATGCAACATAAAAACCAATGAGCACAAGGAAATGAAAAGAGGAGGGAAAGCAGACGGGGTTAAAGGAAGACAGAGAGAGTGGAGTTTAACCCTGTAAAGCCTGACATTTGAAATCAGTCCGAAAAAAAAAAAAAAAACTACTTTTTTGAAAAGAAAATGTTTATTTGCATATGTTTTTTTTTTAAGCATCATATTTGATACATCAGGCTCATTATGGCTCATATAGTATGATATGCTGAGAATATGGAGCTCATACGCAAGGAGGACAGTACACCTAAGTTTTATGCTTTTGTGGATAATGTGTTATAGTGTGAATTCTTGTGGAGCTGATGATATTTATATGGCCAAAAAGTAAGATGAAATTCTGATAGCTTATAAAGTAAATCAGTGAGATCATTAGAACAATAAGCAGACTTCAATAAAGCGCATATAAATATGAGTTGTCACTTATCGTATAAAATGATATTTAAATGCTTAGTTTTATGATCAAAGCTGTAGTTTCTATTATGGAGACGAAACATATAATGCAATGCACGACAGCGATGATTGAGAGATGAACAAATAGCCGAGGATCACATCTGATATCATGATTTTTCTAAACAATTATGTCTGGATAATCAATCTTGCTTTAGTCCATGAATGTTAATCTTAACAATATGAAATTAATTATTGTGCAGTAAAAAGACAAGAAAAAATGCTGTTTCTTGTTAAAAAAGCTCGATTAGATGACAGAAGGCATTCTAGTAGATTGTGTGCAACAGGCTTTTCAGCAAAGTTCTGATCATGTTGATCATTTAAACAGCAGTCTTCGTAGGGTTAAGGGACGGGAGGATTTTAAGCTGTACGCACGTGTGCAGGGTGTATCTGGACTGTCGGCAGGGGCCCGGTAAAAACCAGGGCGACACACACACGAGGCGGATCCCGTCTCTCCTGTGTGACTGGAGTCAGGACACACTGAACACGGGCCAGGACCGGATCCCATCTTAAAATGACCCACCGGACACGCTGGACAGAGAGAATGAGACAGAGATACATGAAACATGTTGTTTTTAAATCAGGAAGGGAAAGCACACACAGATACACACTCACCAAAGCTGCACTCATTTGATCAAAAATACAGCAAAAACAGCAATATTGAAAAATGTTATCATAATTTAAAAAAAGTTGTTTTCTATGTGAATATATACTAAACTGTAATTTATTTCTGTGATGTGCAGCTGTATTTTCAGCATCATTACTCCAGTCTTCAGTGTCACATGATCTTCAGAAATCATTCTAATATGATGATTTACTGCTTAAGAAACATTTCTGATTATTATCAATGTTGAAACCAGCTGTGCTGCTTCAACCATTATTTTTGTTATTCTTTGATGAATAGAAAGCTCAAAAGAACAGCACCGATTTGAAATAGAAATTTTTTGTAACATTATAAATGTCTTTATTATCAATTCAATGCATCCTTGCTGAATAAATGCATTAAGTTATTTAAAAAATCTCAAACTTTAACCCACTAATTTCCACATTACTATTCTGGTTTGCTAGCTAAACCAGCATTAACCAGCATTAACCAGTCTGGACCACCGTAGTCTTTTCAGTCCAACAGAGAAACACAGGTTGTGTGGGAATGAGCTCTGTGTTATCATGTATTAAACAAACACACTTTCCCATCAAATAAACCCACACACACACTCTTTCCGTCTTAAGCACAAACCTCATTTGTCCTTTTGCATCAACATTTAAACAATCATTTAGACAACAAATCCAAACATGTGCCGGTGTCTATTTCAGTTGATGCTGGTTTGATTCAGGCTTGAAACCGCTTCTGAATCTCTGTGTGGTAAAGTCCGGTCTATGATATATGAAATATGATCATGCTCTTCTGCATGTTTAGCCACTCAATCACTTAATTACAGTCTCACGACTGACACAAACACACACTTTCTGCAGAAAAACCCACACGCATTCAGGTCGCCCAATAAACTTTAGTAGCTGACGTGACATGTACTCACAACACACACACACACACACACACACACACACACACACACACACACACACACACACACACACACTCACACACACGTATGAAGGAGCAATGCAGAGTCTCTTGAGACAGGAACAGACGAGTTTGCCTGACCAGTTCATTTCATAATCAGTTCTCCACAACCCTCGTATTGATGGAAACACATCTGGATTTGATTAGCATCAGTTTCAAAACGTGTTCTGAATTATCCTCCTAGTTAAAGCAGCTTTACACTGGTTTGTGTGTGTGTGTGTGTGTGTGCGCGCTGATTTGCTGCTCGAGAAACATTTCTGATTATTATCAATGTTGAAAACAGTTGTGCTGCTCAATATTTTTATGCATTTTTTCAGGATTCTTTGATGAATTGAAAGTTCAAAAGAACTTTAGAAAAAAAAAAAAAAAATTATTTGAAAAGTAACATGTCTTTACTGTCACTTCTCATCGATTTAATAATAAATTTATTAATAAAAAGCTAATTTCTCTTTTTCAAAAAAAGAAATAAATAAATAAAATTGTATACTGATCTGAAATCGTGCTGAACAGTAATGCATCTAACTTCTGAGTACCTTTTCTCAAGGCAAATTTGTGTTTTATAGACACACACTGATTTGAATCCCATCCAATCCACAACCTCAGGGAAAAAAAAAAAATACTGAGCAAATTACTTGCATTTTTTTCTTGCTAGAGGATCCTCCGAGAAAACTAATCTTGCCGAGATAGGAATGTCTGTGATTGCGGTATGTTATTGTTTTCACAACTCCTCTCCTCATTTATTTCTAATCTTCGTTGAATGCTATAACTAAAGCTAATATTCTTGTTAAACTGCCTGGAGAGCTGTTTCTTTCTGGGTGGTCCTGCGAGTGCTGCTGGCAACCCAGTCGACACTAAAAGACACTAACATCGATACACGAGTGTGATCTCAGGACGCGCTCAGAGCAGCGTCAGGTACGATCCTCATCTTTCTTCATGCCTTCCCTTAATTACATGCATAATGTGTTAATCATATAATCTATTAATGGACCACAAAGAGTCCAATCCCTTCCAGATCTGTACATCGAATGACAAGAATCTGCCTTTGCCATTTAAAAAACTAATCCTGCATAAAATAAAACTATAGGAAAAGTGATATTATCTGCTATCAGCATAATGTGATTATTAAAAAAATAACAAGTAACTCTTTACTTAAAGTCTTTATATATAATGCATTATAAAACTAGTTTTAATGCATTCATATTGTAATGCACCTTACGAGCCATGGTTATAATAGAGCATAATACGTATTTTATCTATTCATTGTTACACCTTTAGAAATTATAATGCATTAAAACACACAGAAACAAACCTTCCGATGTTATAATGCATTTAATTTTGGTTACAATTATTTTCAGCCTTTCACCTGCCCAATAAAGTCCAGTATTCTCTCTTTTATTCCCTTCTTTCTTTCTCTTTTTCTCTGTGCTCATACCTAATTGGTCATGACATCAGAATGCCTTTGTACTGGACACATCCCTGTCTGCAGGCGTCACTATTATGGCTTTGCGCTGCCTTTGTGTGTGCGGGTGTGTGAAAGAAAGGGATGAACAGCAGATGCAGTGTGTTTGAGTGGATGAATGCTGAGTAAGTCATTGAGTGTGTGTGTGTGTGTGTGAACTCCAGGGGTTCACGCCCACAGAAAGCACAGCTGCAGTGTTTAACAGACGAGTATAGACTTTAACACCCCACCCAACACAAGAAACTTCTTTAAAGAGCTGAAGTCATTTTTGAAAACGGTGAGGATTTGGACTGATCCACTCCACTGAGAGACGCGATTACTCAAATTAAATAGATCAGTCGTGTCCTTAAATGAATTTTCCCGGTTAAATCCTTTTCCCGGTCAACTTAAGCTAGACCTGCGTATGCAACATGTGCTGCCCATGCGCTGAGCGCTGTAAAAAAGGAAAAACATGCTTGCTGTCATTATCTTACAATAAAAGTCAAACCTGTTTTTTTTGGGTTTTTTTGCATGAAGTTGTCGTCATTTTAAAGTAGGACTATTTTCTCGGCGGATGAACTTTGTTATGAATTACAATAATTCCTGTTAGTGTCTCATGCAAACAAGTTATATTTGTGTTTTAGTTCTACTTTTGAAACAACGACAATTAGATAATTTATGTACATATGTAAATGTGTTTTCTTCACAAGCTGAGGCACAAATTGAAATTATTTTCTGCCATAATCAATATATATTTATATATTTAATCATAATATATTTACACTATTTCAAAAGCTTGGGCCAGTATTTTATTATTTTTTTGACAAAAGAAATTAATACTTTTATTCAGTAGGGACACATTAAATGAATAAAGTAAAGACATTTATATTGTTACAAAAAAATTGTATTTCAAATAAATGCTGTTTTTTTTTATTAATCAAATAATCTGTATGTATATTTCAACATTGATAATAATAAGCAATGTTTCTTGAGCAGCAAATCATCATATTAGAATGATTTCTGAAGATCATGTGACACTGAAGACTGGAGTAATGATGCTGAAAATACAGCTGCACATCACAGAAATACATTACACTTTAACAGAGATTAAAATAGAAAATGGTTTTTTAAATTGTAAAAATATTTTACAATATTATTGTTTTTACTGCACTTAAATGCAGCCTTTGTAAACATAAGAGAGTTCAGACAACACTGAAACATTACTGTTTTTAATCTTATTGACCCTAAACTTTCTAAAGCTAGTGTATGTCTTATCTGTGTCGCTGTGGTCTTTTTCATTCATCAAAAGATGGCAGTCATGAATGCAATCTCACTTGAGGTCTTGTGACCCAAAATATCCTGACACATTGAAGACTAACATTTATCAGAAAAGCAATTAATCTGTCATCTGTGGGCATGTCACATTAAACGATCAAAGACTGGTGATTTTGCCCTTTGATAAAAGAATGCTTCTGCAATTCATCTGAAATGGCGATATAATGGCCAGACGTGTACCACGCTTTGGATAAAAGTGTCTGCCGAATGCAGAAATGTAAATGCACCCCGGATGCACAGGACTGTAATGTAACAGCGAGTGAAACTGTGTCCAGCTGTAGGACACTGATGAAATACACCGTAATCCTCTTTCCTGATTTCTCCACAGCGAGCCTCTCCACTTCCTCTGGTTTAAACAGCTTTTCTGTGAGACCTTCATCTCACCTCTCTCACTCAGTCAGTGT
This sequence comes from Cyprinus carpio, assembly GCF_018340385.1. Classification (NCBI taxonomy): domain Eukaryota; kingdom Metazoa; phylum Chordata; class Actinopteri; order Cypriniformes; family Cyprinidae; genus Cyprinus; species Cyprinus carpio. Next base: position 36,721,144 of record NC_056576.1, read on the forward strand.
TTTCCCTCTTTCTCAAGTGTCACAGACTTTGTCTAGTTCAGTCCCATCTGTCCTTTACTGTCTCTCTGGCCTCTTATCAGTGCTGAAGTTGCAGCCGTTGTCAGTCTAAACATCTTCAAAACTTACTCTTAAGGTAGAAAAGCAGTGTGTGTGTGTGCGTGTGTGTGTGTGTGTGTGTGTGTGTAAAATATTCTGTACTCGACAGTCTCTCAGGTTCATACATTTGTGACAGTAGTTATAAAGATGGGAGTTTATGCTCAGAAAGGCGAGCTGCTGTCTGCCGCGTACGGTGCACAGTTAGATATTGTTTAGTATGCATGGAAAACCCAGTTGACCAGCTACACTTGACAAAATGTGCACATTCACATGAGTCTCCACAATGCAGTGTGCTCAACCTGACCTTCGATCTCCTACGGGACGATCAAATCAGTGTGTGTCTATAAAACGATGAATTTTTTATCGTTATTAAATCAGATTGTACAACAGTATTTACTTGCAACATAATTAATACCACTGTTAGTTAACAGATGATGTTAAACTGAAAATACTCCACCGTAATTCTTCATTATCAGGTGGTAATATTAAATACACTACAGTTCAAAATTTTGGGATCAGTAATATATTTTTTAGATTTAATACATTATTTTTTAATCAATTTTTTCCAAAGATATTTGTCATGTTACAAAAGATTTATATTTCAAATAAATGCTGTTTTTTTTTTTTTTTACTTTCTATTCATCAAATAATCCTGAAAAATACATATTGTGGTTTCCACAAAAATATAATCTGTTTCCAGCATTGATAATAATCAACATATTAGAATGATTTCTGAAGATCATGTGACACTGAAAATACAGCTCTGAATCACAGGAATAAATTAGATTTGAACATATATTAAAATAACTATTTAAAAAAAAGAGCTATTTTAAATTAAAATAATATTTTACAATATTTTACTGTATTTTTATGATCACATCAATGCAGCCTTGGTGAGCAGATATAAATATATATATATATATATATATATATATATATATATATATTATATATATATATATATAAACCCCAACCCCAAACTAAATGCTACTCCAAGGTAGTGACACATTATAGAAGCACACTACACTGAGCACAGACTCATGAGTGTAATCATATTCCATGATATTTAAATACGATACATCAAATAACTGTTTAATTGAGATTTGGTTAGATTTCAGCTCATCGTCTTCACGGAGAGCTCCAACTGCTTCAGAGAAGCCCGCAGTGTTCTCACTCACCTCTACACTGCAGTTCTCCGTGGCTGGCCTCGAAGCCCGGAAGGCAAGTGCAGGTGGTGGTGGGCTGGTCCACCCACTGTCCATCTTCCCCGCAGAACATCTTGGGCGGTCTGGGATTGGGTCCAGGCTGCGCTGCGTTGGCCACACACTGGCCCACCGCCTCCTGGACCAGCGAGCGTGGTACTGTCTCCGGGAAGATGGATAGCGACCGCGTGAGAGCCGGACACTTCTTAAAGAAGACGCGCACAGATAGAAGCGCCATGCAGGCGCCCTGGGCCTGGAACGCCAAGTAGAATCCACGTTTGGTCAAAGGCCCCAAACGCAGCGTTTTGACATTAAACTTCTTCTCTCCACCTTTGCGCAGCAGGAAGTCCGCGGCCACCGTGTCGACCTAATGGAAGAAGAGATACGGTAAACACTGCTAAGAGAGAAATCGATTGTTCCCATGAGACTAAACGAGAGCTGACCTCATAGATATTCAGTGTTTTCCACACATACAGGATTCAGATTAAATGGATGATCTCTACAGACTTCAATAATATTTCAAACAGTTATATCTCATCAAAGTCTCCCGAGCTCAAATGGTGTGCTATCTACAGTCATTTTAGGGTTATACTCTCTCTGTACCCTAAGAAGTGCACTTAACTGCACTGAATGTGCACATGTAATGCACTTCAAATATTTAAAGTATATATATATATATATAAATGCACTTGCAGATAAAATAATATTAATGAAATAAAGGGCCACTTAAGTGTACTTAGAATACACTTTCATGACTATATTTTTAAGTGAAATGTCAAATTTTTAGCAAGTTTTTCTTTAAAGTGCGTTTGTTTTAAAAATCTTTTGTCATCGTTTAAAGCAGTACACTTACTTTGATGTGTTGACTAACACACTAAAGCAGTTTTAAATGAACTAAATTGCAACTTCATTATGTGTAATTACAAAAATATTTAAATACCTCACAAGTTTCAACAGAAATGACATTAAAGTATATTTTAGTTCACCATAAATGCTTGTCAGTACATTCAGCAGTGACTTTAACTATACTTCAAAGATAATTCGAAGTAATTATATAAAGAGATCTACTTAAGTCTTCAAGAAGTGGGTCAAAAAAGCACTCTAAATGTTGTTAAATATTATTCTATAAATTATTTTCATGCAATTAAGTGTCTGAAAACATTAGATACAATTTGCGCAGAAGTATTTTCTTTTAACAGATATTATTCCCGTGAACTCTTTTTAAAAGAAGTATGCTAAAATGTACTTATTTTTTTTAACAAAGGTGTGTCTACACACCTTTCTGTCTTTTTGATTTCTCACCTTGGTATAGGGGTTCTCCATCCACGCGGGGTGGTTTGCAGTCGCGTCATCCGTGTCGCTCTGGTAGTAGTAAAGGTTGAAGGTCTCTTTGCAGGATCGGTGGTGCGTGGTCCGCGATGAGCACTCGATCATGGTGAAGAGCAGCTCCACGTACACCTGCGATGCCTCTCGGCGCTCGATCAGCTTACTGCGCAGCCAGTGACTGGACGAGCCGTCGGCCTGACAGATCTGATAGGTCCTCACGCTGTTGCTCTCCTCATCTAGACCGCTGATCTCCTCCCACTGCGCAAAAGAAGGAGATGGGCTGTAATAACACACGCTTTGACTCAGGCTTTGCTCTGCGTGGAAGGGTCAGACGCTGGAGCTGCAGGTCTCACCTCAGGTTTAGTACGAGAGTTTGTCGTCCACTTCAGATCGGATGTCTCTGTCTTCGTATTCATCAGGACTTCTGTCACACACAAGATAGAGAGAAGGGGGGGCGGTTGACAAAAATAACTAAATAAATAAATCACTAAACAATATGAGATCACAATCTGTAATATTGCCTTGTTATGTGCTTAATTGTGTGTTTGAAGTGTACTTCACATCTTAAAAATATGTGTTTGTTTTTTTTAAGAAAGAAAAAAAACAACAACTGGAAATTCTTTCTTCTGTTGAACACAAAAGAAGATACTTTGAAGAATGTTGGTAACCAAACAGTTGACGGTAGCCATTGACCTCCATAGTATGGAAACAAACAAACAAACAAACATTGACTTCCATAGAATTTTTTTCCATACTATAGAAGTCAATGGCATTGACTTCCATAGAATTTTTTTCCATTGAAGAAAGAAATTCATACTGGTTTGGAACAACCTAAGGGTGAGTACTTACAGATAATATAATATTAATACAGTAAAAGATCACTTATGTGCACTTAAGAAACCATCTCTCTTTAACATGCTTAAAGGGATAGTTCACCCTAAAAAAGAAGATGGTTTGAAGAATGTGTGTAAACAAACAGTTGTTGGTCCCCATTAAATTCCAAAGTATAAGAAAAATACTACAGAAGTCAATGGCTACCGTCAACAACTTGAGGGTGAGTTAATTTACATTTTCAAGTATTATTTAGTAAAAGTATATTTTAAAACAGTGAAAGTTAAAGACCACTAGTAAAAGACCACTTAAGTGCACTTAAGAAACCATCTCTAGTTCACCCTAAAAAATAAGACAGTTTGAAGAATGTGTGTAACCAAACAATTGTTGTCCCCATTGACTTCTAAGCTATGAAAGTATTCTTCAAAATATCTTTTTGTGTGTGTGTGTGTGTGTGTGTGTGTGTGTGTGTGTGTGTGTGTGTGTGTGTGTGTGTTCAACAGAAGAAAGAATTTCATACAAGTTTGGAACAACTTGAGGGTGAGTACATGACAGAATTTCGTTATATAATCTTTTGTGCTTTAAAGAATGCACTTGCTTTAATGTGTTGATTTACACACTAAAGCACATGTAAAATACAGGACTATAATTTTAACTGTAGTGTGTTTTTGAAAATCGCATACAGTCCTCGTGATGCTTTTTAACTAGTGTGGCTTCACCGGCAGGATTTCTTTAGTCAACCAGCTTCACCAGAGCGTTTGTTTTTACCGGTCCACTAACAAAAGCAGCAGCGCCCATTAAAACCCATGGAAATTCATGCAGATCTGCCGTTTTTCAGCACGATATGATACAGCAACATCTGAGCAATGACATTTTTCCTCCGAGCACACAGAGGGCAAGGGAAGTTCCCCGAGGTTCGATGGTTTGGTTATCGAATCATGGCCAGCAAAAACAAATCTGGAAACTATGGGCGTTTATCTTTCTCATAGTGACTTGCGTAGCTGCAGTATCCCACAAGGAAACCTACGGACATGGGAACAAGGACACAGCCTAATTTTACACTTGCACACATATACAGTGACAATACAAAACCACTATATAGAGTTTCAACCCAGCAGTGAATGATGATCATTTAATTTCCAGTGAACATCCTTCCTTTCATCCATTTCCTCTCTCTCTCTCTCTCTCTCTCTCTCTATCTCTCAATTGCATTTTTGGTTTGAACTGGCTGTTGGTCATTACTTATTGATGCTGGTGATGGGTTTTAATCAGGCATTCATTCAGACTTCCGTGCACATATCTGGACCTTGGGTTCTTGCTATGGGAGCCACGCTGGTCATGTGACCACCCGAAGCCACCGCACGGTTCAAACCGGCTTCAATCACAAAGATCCTTTGATCTAAAAATACTACCACAGAATATATTCCCCTCTCTCTCTCTCTCTCTCTCTCTCTCTCTCTCTCTCTCTCTCTCTCTCTCTCTCTCTCTCTCTCTCTCCTGCCGTTATTTGTTCAAACTCCTTTCTTATCCTCATCTCTGAGGAGGAACACCTTTATTGCTCTTTTTTGCATGTGCTTTTTTTCCCATGAGTGTTAGAGTTTAGCATACGGAGATGGAATCGATGCGCTTCTGTTTGTATGTATCTGGGTCAAGACTTGTCTTGGGGACTGGAAGCTTTCTGTTGGTTTAAACCTCAGAAAAGCATCAATGATAAGAAGAAAAAGATGTTGTTTAAGCACATATGGCTGCAGGGAGAACACTGACTACATTACTTACTGTGCGGTATACACTCGTGTAATATGTAAAACAGTCAATCATTTCAAACTTTAGTATGCTGCATTGCTGCTACATGATGACATCGCTATGTTAAATGTTTCATTGTGTGAGTAAATTTTTTTTTTCTTGCTGAAATGGCAGTAGCAACAGAATTTTCTTTCATATTGTGATGTATATCTAAGTAAAACGGATTATAACAAAATAAAAAATATGTAGGGTTGGGACATAGCTCTGTCCACTGACTGCTGATTGTCTGAAAGCGAGCTTGCAGTTGATTGAAAGCAAGGGCCGGGGTTTAAGAGGACTAAATAACTGAAGAAATCATCTGAAGATCCAGTTATGACATTTTGATTAAAAATTACAAGGTCAAAACAAAATGAAAATAAATAAATAAATAAATAAATAAATAAATAAAATATAATAATAATAATAATAATAAATAATTATTAAATAAATAATAAACATGCATTGATGTATATATTAGTGTATTTTTTTAAAAATAGATTTTTTTCAGTAAAAAAATAGAATAGAATTTCCATTTTCCAGTTTTATGCAAAATGTGTTAACTTTTAGCAGTTTGAGTAATAAAAAAAAAAAGTTAACTAAAACTAAAACCACAAAAAGCATTGCTTGAAATAAAATAAACACTATCTGAATTAAAATACTATATGTTATATTTAACATTTTATTTTATGTAGTTGCCAAGGCAACTTTTCTTATTTTAGATTCAAATTCAAAACTAAAATTTAATAATTAAAATGTTATTATTATAATGCATTATTTAAATTTAAAAAAATTGTCTAAAAAAAATTAATTATAAAAACCAAACTTTTTCATAATATTATTTCACATTTTTTTTGTCTAGTGTAGTTGAAGTGCTAAAATAACTAAAATTAAAAACTTAATAAAAAACTGCATAGACATAAAAAAAAAACTCAACAAAATTACAAAAACAGAAAATATAAAAATAAAATCTAATTCGACATTTTATCAAAAACTTTAACAGTATGCAACAATATAATATTAGGCTCTGGTTGTATATTCAGCAAGTGTAATTCCACCCAAGTATTTTAAAATTAGTATACTGCTCAGAGTATGCATACTACAAGACTAGCTCTATCTGAGTCTCTATCTGTATATATCTGGGTCGGAGCTCGTCTCAGGGACTGGAAGCTTCCTGTTGCTGGTTTTCACCTCAGAATCACATCAATATTTACAATAATAACCAAAAACCCATTTTTGAGCGAGCAGGGCCTCCGGGAGAACACTGGCATGTGCTCTTTCTCACTCAGTGCCACCTCCACACGCTCCTCCCTAACGCCAGACACTTCTCCCTCTCGCTTTCATTATTCCCCCCATCACTTTTGCTTTCCCTGCTTTGAGATATCACACTCCTTTCTTGCCATCCTTCCATTTCCATTTCTCTTCTCAATAACTCCATATGTCCCCGTCACACTCGTTATCTCTCGGCGCTTCCCTCAATCGCTCTGATGTCGAGGGGCTGCGGACGGCTGATAACCACCGTCCAGCTCGCAGAATCAAAGCGAGCGGCGCCCGGGAGGCCGGAGGAGAGGATGAAAGAGGGATGAGAGGGGAAGAGTGCTGGCGAGGGAGGACACAGGGCGGGAGCGTTTGGAGAAGAGGGAGAGAGAGGGATTGAGACAGGACGGATATCTGACGGTGATTTCCCACTGTGAGTTTTGCTTCGAGCGCAGAGGAAAAACAAATTACAGACTCGTTTACATTAAACTGTGAATCAAACCTGTCGAGAACATGCCCAGCCCACAAATCAATAAAAGATACAGGAAATTATATGTTGCATAAAAAAAAAGTGAAGCATGCATGTGTTTTTTTGCATTGTGACATTTATAAAAATGTATTACTTTCACCCCAAACTCTCATTTGTGTAATGTTTAAAGAAATTCCTGCTCATAATTCATTACTCATAAAAAACTGTTATTAATATAACTCACTACTGCAATATGAAACAGGGTTATTATCAAGTAAAATGAAAATTCTAAGCAGTAAAATTTTGAACTTAAAATAAATAAAAACTTAAACTAAAATAAAACTAATTCAACATAAAAAGTAATATTTAAAATAAAAACAAACGCAACATACAAAAGTACAAAACATTATTAAAAATTCGACGAAAAATTAAAATAAATCAGTAAATATAAAAATAAATGTTAATTCAAAATATTAATAAAAATTAATAAATGACATGAATAAAAAATTTTAAAAAAAAAATTCGTTTTAATAGTCAATCGTATTATTTTTGATACTAATGGTACTATTTTTGTTTTGAAATAAATGTTCATAACATTATACTTAAACTGTATAATTGGAATGGGGAAAAAACTAAACAAAAAGTAAACCCTAATGGTCCAAAAAACAAACAAACAAACAAAAAATCTAAATATAATTTGTTTTGTTAAATTGCTTTTTGATTTCTCTCTTTCACTTTTGTTGTTGGTATGAAATATGACCTGGAGCTTCATCCGTGAAGTGTGTGTGTATGAACCCCAGGTTACTGAGGACTACGATGTGTGATGTAAGAGATTATGTGTGTGTGTGTGTGTGTGTGTATGTAATTACAGTGGTCTATATCCTGCTGTCTACTCTATCATTACTTATAATGGGGCAGGAAAAGTGTGTTTCTCCTTATGGCTCGCCTCAAAAAAATAGGTTAGACGCAGCGAGACTCCAAAGATGACACCAGGATTATCACTCATCTGACACACACACACACACACACACACACACCTGCACATCTGTCCGTGAGCCTCTGGCCTGATATCATCAGAAGCGGCTGGCGGCTGCGGTTCTGATGGATTAGGCTCCCGGTGGGCAATTTCTGCTTTTTTTCTACCTGTTTAATTCAGTGGTCCCATTTAGACACACCGTACCACACGGCTCTAACACGAAATCTCACCTCAATGTGCTTCAGTGAGAAACCTGCAGCAAATTCACAAGTGAGACTCTTTCATATCTTAGCCGTGTCTCCTAGAAACTAATGTGACTTCAAGTCGATTTTTGAGAAAAAGACCCCGATGGTCTCATGGGTTGAGTTTCAGAGATCTTAATGTCTCAAACTGCACTCAGAATTGCCAACATACAAAGTCTGCAATCAAAAAACAGAAATTCTAATATGAACATTTGTCATTAAATTCTACAAAGTTATCTGAGGTATGTTCAGCAATTGTGTCTTTAAAAAAAATGACAAAAGAAATGTGCACTCTATTATCTCTCCTGAGCTCTGAAAGAGCAACTTCTGAGTAATATAATGTTCCAGTGGGTTAGGAAATAAAAGATGATAACATGAGGCTTTTGTGACGAGAGTTTGACCAGGTGTGCTCACTACTATTCAAAAGTGATATTGTGTGATGTCTCTTATGTTCAATGAGGTTTCTTTTGTTTAATTAGGATGCATTTTTTAAAGTAATATTGTGAAATATTATTACAATTTGAAAGAACTGTATTATATGTGAATATATTGTAAACTGCAATTTATTCCTGTGATTTCAAAGCTAAATTTTCAGCATCATTCCTCCAGTCTTCAGTGTCACGTGATCTTCAGAAATCATTCTAATATGCTGATTTCATGATCAAGAAACATTTCTGATTATTATCAATGCTGAAAACAGTGTTGAAAACCATGATGCATTTCATTCCAGCTTCTCTGTTGAATATAAAGTTCAAAGAACAGCATTTATTTGAAAACGAAATCTTTTGCAACATAATAAGTCTTTATTACCATCACTTTTTGAACAAACAAAAACTCTTACTGGCCCCGAATGGTTGAACGGTATTGTGTGTGTGTGTGTGTGTGTGTGTGTGTGTGTGTGTGTGTGTGTGTGTGTGTTTGTGTGTACCTGGTATTTCTTACATCATGAGGACCAAATATGTGCACAAGTATAGTAATACCAATAAATTTCGTCCTTGCGGGAGCATTTTTTTTGGTCCCCTTGAGAAAAAAAAAAAAGTTTATAAATCTTTTAAGTTTTTTTAATCTAAAAGTGCCTGTATTGATAGGAAACAATTTGTACACTATTAAAAAAAAACATTACACCTATGGAATGAATCCATAAACATGGAAACCTTACGTGTGTGTGTGTGTGTCAATAGTCTGATATCTCCTGACTCTTATTAAATGAATAACAGCGGATGTGACTGTGTGTTTGTGTCAGAGCATGTCGGCGCGTTTAGACGAGTGTGTGAGCATCTCGTTCGTTTCTCACCTCTGCAGTTAAAGTATGAGTGTGTGTCTGCTTCACGTCTTCTGTCTGTCTTCTGTATGAGTGTGTGTCTAGAAAAGCTCAGTGGAAAATTAATTGCTCAGAGGTTGCTTTTCAACATACGGGAAGCTTAATTCTCAAAATGATTCATTCAAATAGCAATTTTCACAATCGAATGGGACAACTCTTGATATACAGTAAGCTGCTGATATAAAATAAGAGAACAAGCTTGTTTAGTCCTGATAGATTCTGATGAGAATAGCTCTAATCAAAGTCTCCAGATATTGGTGTTTTGTGAGATGTGAACATTTTTACTCAAGAGCTAAGGAAAGTCTCCATTTACTCTCGATTTAATCTCATAGCTATCTAGAAAAAACAATTTTTAGCAGAGAATTTTTTTTTTTTTTTTTTTTGGTAAAACACTGTTATGTGACCTTGAGCTGATATCATGCCTTGAGTGTTTCCTGTGTGCCTCTTTAATTATAGACACATCCTCACTTTCTCTCAAAGGTAAATGACAGAAGACCAGCACTGGGCTACAATTAGTCTTTCACTTTAATTAAGGAAAAGAGACAGTGCCAATTACTGAGAGAGAGAGAGAGAGAGAGAGAGAGAGAGAGAGAGAGAGAGAGAGAGAGAGAGAGAGAGACAGAGGAGAAAGTGAAATGAGGGGAAGGGATGGAAAACAGAAAGAGGGTAATAAAAAGGAGGCCAAGGAGAGCGAGTGGCTGAGGGGAGATGAAAGAGAAAACCAAGAAAGCAGGGATTAGGACGAGACGGATGGAGATGAACACATAGTGAAGAGAAATGAGCATTTAATATAAGTATTGTAGCGTGACGGCATGTTTGTGTGTCTGATGGTTTATTACTGACGCACACCTGGACTACAGATGCTCCTGAGTGTACAAAAATCACACACACTTGCAAAAATCGCTGTCTAAACGATTAGCTGAAGATTAAAATGGACCGTATTTATTTTCTCAATAAACATTCCTGGTCTTATTGTGAACGGTTCATCTGCACACGTTATTCCAAAGAAAGCAAAAGTTTGTCTTTGTAATCTTTCATCAAGCGCGATAACTTGTTCAGCCTCTCAAATGACTTTCCGTTCCGGCTAATAACATCAAGCCCTCTTATTTTTCATTCCCACCAGACTGCATTCATATGTAACACTTATTTTTCACATGTAGATTATTTTATGACGCATAAAGTCCTGGCCTACAGTTGAATATCTTGTTTCACTGACAGTTAACAGAAGTACAATTTGACAGTTTTTATTTGCATATTTTCATAGTTATTATTACGGAAATAATACACTTTAAAAGAATGCACTTAAGTGCAAACAGAATGTAATATTGTCAGATTTCAATTAAATGACAATTTATTGTAGTTTAAATTGACATGAAATGCAATTATCTTAACTTTAGAGTGTTTTAGACCCACTTAAGTAGTACTTAAGTACATCTTTATATGAAATTTCATAATTCCTGCTATTGTCGTTGAAATATAGTTAAAGTGTACTGCTGAATGCACTGACCTTTACAGTGAACTGAAGTGTATTTTAAATGTTTTATTGAAACCTGTATTTCATAAATTAAAAATATTTATAATTACACATTTGTAACGATGAAGTTGCAATTTGCTACATTTAAAATGTATTAATGTAATATCAAATAACACACTACAGTTAAAATTATAATCAAATACCTTACATGTGCTTTAGTATGTTAGTCAACATCAAAATAAGTGCACTTAAAAGAACAAGAGATTATAAAAACATGATGTAAAGTGTACTTAAGAGCAAACCTTTTAATTTAGCTTTTTTACAAAGTGCACTTTTAAAAGTGTATTTAAATGTGTAAAAAAAACTTTACAGTGTAATAATAAAGGGCATGACTTTAAAAATCTTTTCTTTTTCAGATTTTAGCATGCTAAGCTAAAAAAAAAAAAAAAAAAAAAAAACACTAAGACTAAGAAAATTTTCACTAGTCGACTAATTAATCAATGAAGTTGACCATACGATTCTTAGCTTCTACACACAAACCTTTTACAACTTAAGCAGATAAGCCGACCTGCCTAACTCACTGAAAGCGCTGAAACATCTGCAGCTTGTACAGACAAAATCCAACTTCTCACGCTGTCATATGAAAACAAGCTTAGTCTCTTAAAGAGACCACCATGAGAAATGATTTGCTCCTGTTACTATGCTGTCATTGGACCGGGGCATGTGAAAGGAAAGCGGACCACTCCTAAGACCACGCTAAACAAATGAACAACACTTCTCTCGTCTCAACTTGTTTACATACTTCATTTAGGCTGACGCATGTTTGAGTGTGGATTGGTTTCCTAGCAGTCAGCCTATGAGCAAACGCACACTAGACAGTGTTTGCACTTGTATTGCTGTTGGGAGAAAATGACAAAAAGGGAGAGGGAGAAAGAGAAAGAGAGAGAGAGAGAGAGACTGAAATTATTTGCATTGGTACGTACTTCTGTGATCTGAGAGTGAAACAAGATATTCATCAAGGAAAATAGTCTATGTAAGTATGCAAATGCAAATGTTTGCCAGGTGCATTGAAAGCATATACACTGTTGTACATATTTAATGTATGTTATTGCGTTACTATAGCATTAGCAAACTTCAGTTCTTAAGAGGGAATCGTTTTGTGCAATACTTTTTCATAGGGCAACGTGCAAGTTTGCATCACCTTGGTTCCCTTGACAAAAACCAAACAGGATTTTTCCATTGGCTTTTGGATTAGTGCAGAAAATAAGCTCTGTGACCAACAAAAGTTAATGATTCATACATGTTTTGTTCATCATGGTAATCTAAACAGGTGAACACAACTTTTATGAATTCCGAAATCTAAAAACAATTGGCAAAGCTTGCAAGCAAAATGTAGGCTATAGGCTAATTTCCAAGTTTTGGTCTGTAAAAATACGCCATCCCTACAGCACTCTACTGAGTTTGCTTTAAATGTTTGTATGATAATATATAACCTGACTGCTATAGCGCCCCATGTGGCAACACAAAGAATGGTGTGTGTTCTTGCATTGCGTTAAGATTTCATTTGGAAGAAAGATGCTTGAAATCAAGCTTGGGTAGCTAGAATAGTTTGCATTCACAGGCCTAAATAAAGTATGTTGTGGGCCTTAAACTTTTCACATTTAAATGTAAAGCACCTGTTTCCTAAAAGAGATTATCATAATACTTATACTATGCATTTACTGTGAATAACATCTGAATTTCTGATTGCATGAAGTCACCAAATCATGCATATATGTGTGTATATACACTGTAAAAAAAAAAAAAAAAAAATCCCTAAAATTTACGGTAAAAAACCAGCAGCTGTGGAATTTACTGTAAAAAATACACTAGCAACATTTTAGGTTTTCCGGTTTTAACTTAAATTTACATTTAAATACCGTAATTTCATTAACTAATATAATGTTAATATACCAAACTATGGAAGTACTGAACTCTGTTTTGTACCTTTATAATACACTGATAACCACCAAATGCAGGTGGTGATGAGAAAGTCACATGATGAACCAAAGCTCATCACAAGCAGCTTTTAAATATTAACATATATAGAAGGTGCACAATGTCATTCACACAAACACTAAACACCATCATGGTAACACACATGAAACTGAAATAATGCAATAAACATCCATTTAACAACATTAGGTGTAACACACAACCCTAATATACACAACTTTTAAATGTAACGCACGAATTCTGGGAATGTCAATTTACGGTTATTCACCGTATATAGTAGGGGAATTTACTGTTAACTATTTAACAGGTTTTTACTATAGCATTTTTACAGTCCTTTACCGTTAAATTCACGGTCATTTTTTACAGTGTGTATAAATACACACACACACACACACACACACTACTGTGCAATGCACTCAACTTGACCATGCATTTCCTTTGATGAATAAACCAGAAAATCAACCACTTTATGTATTTTCTGTTAAGCTTTTATAAGTTAGATTGTTTACACAAAATTGGATAAAAAGCCCAAACTAGTGTACTGTGCAGTATATAGTGCACAGTATGCTGTAAGCTAATCTTTCATTCCCAGCATAATCAAGAACTTCCTTTGCAATCTGTTGAACTCTTGAGCTCTATTGATGTGCAGGCCATCAGCTACCATCACAGCTTTTATTATCATTACATGCCCATATGGTTACTCACACGGTACATCGTGAACGCACTCTCACACACACACACACACACACACACACACACACACACACACACACACACACACACACACACACACACACAAAAACTGACCCTTAATCACATCCACTCCAACACACACACACTCATTGAGTAAGTGTCAGTGGGAGCAAGGAGGCGTGCTGAATTGATCGGTGTGAACAGAGAAAGCAGACTGTTCCTGTCTGTTGCACGCACACACACACACACACACACACACACTGGCCCAGCATAACCCCAGCAGATATCTGATACATAATACACTCTCTGCATGACTCTCCTCTTTCAGTCTTTTGTTTTCTCCATCTCCTTTCTTTCCCGATCCCTCAATTTCTAACCAAGCTTTCACTGAAATCAGACAACTTGAGCATGATGATGTTTGTGCTTACACAGAACAAATTCATGAAAATACATTATAATGAAGTATTATCTGACCTCTTCATTCATTTGTGTGTTTATTTAGCTATTCTTTAGGGACAAATTTGTCCCCAGAAGCGAACTTAATGAGACAAAACCTCCCCCTTTGGGGACGTCCTAATGTTTCATATATTAAATACTTTTCTTTAATTAAATGGAAATGGGATATAGCATTTATAATTAACTCTATGTACATAATTTTGGCATGTCCTCATTCAGCTAAATAAATGTGTGTCCCAGTGGTAGCTTTTCTGCACTGTAAACAAAGAACCTACGTATTTTTTTTATTTTTTTTTACCCTTTGAGTCACAAATAAGATTTTAAATTACTTGAACCCTTTGCTGTGCTGAAAATCCTTTACCTAATTTGGTGAAAAAAATTACAGCTCTTTTTAAAATTGCTTGTAAATTTCTCATTGTGCTATTTTATCACCAAATCTTGAATTAAATCTTTTTGTCAGCTTGTTTTCATTCAGTCAGCACAGATTTTGTATTCGCTTTTGGAGCTGATTGATCGTTATTTGTAAATAATTTTGGCAATATTCTCACTCATAATAAATTCACAGCATAAAGGGAAATATACAAGCATTTTTTTTGTAACGAGATCAGAAAGAAATCCCCCAAAAAGTACCAAACTTATCAGAACAATTTTGGGAAGTTGTTATGCCCTGTGTGAGCAAATTTAGTAGGTTTTAGTCCAATGCAATAACATTAACTAGCATTTTCAGGGAAAAGAAAGAAAGACTCATCCTCTATGAGTCAAAATGATCAGAACACAAAATGAGGGTAAACTACATAAAAGACCAACAGAATTCTACCAAATGTTGTCAAACCCAGAAGCTTTATTAAGAAATGTTAAGGGTTTGTGAGTGAAGTTTTTGTTGTGCTATCATTATTATTAGTTTTGGGTTTTTTTGTGGGTTTGCGTGTCAAGTGCTGAGGTCTATATTCTAAAATAAACTTCTATATCCCAGATATCTTTGCTTAGTAAAGAGATTTCACCTTCAGAAACAAAGATAGCATAGTTCACTTCACATACTAATGAAAAAATGTGCTGAACACAAAATCTGAGGTTGTCTTGATGAATGAGGCACTTTGCATTTAGTGAAAAAACGTGGACAACAGTTAAGAGAACCTAAAATCTGAATACATCATGCGCTGAATTTTTAAGTCCTCTCAACAATTCCTTTTTCACAGTGTGTGTATTTAAAAGCAAACATGTCCGAGAATCACCCAGAATGCAACAGCTTCTGTGTGTGGAAACAAGCTCCCATGCTTTTGTCTATGCTCGCACTTCATCCGCTCCACACACACACACACCTGACCTATTTTAAGAGCACCCAGACATCTTACTGCAGATCTTTTAGTAATACGTGTTACATTCTCCGTCTAAACAAAGGCTCTTCAAGAGTAAATTATCCCTGTGGTTTATCAGTGAATGCATTCATTAGGGTTATTAATTCGTTATAGTGTTTAATGTGATTTATCAAAGAAGAATGTGTACAGCATTCCTATCAGCCAATCAGATTTTAGGTATTAGGCTGGTTATGGATTTAATTAAAAAACAACAAAAATGCAACCAGCAAGGCTGCATTGGGAAGGAAATGGAGGGGACTGCACAGGTACACACAGGGTGGAGAGAGAGGGAAAGCGCAGAAGCAGGAGGCACGTGCTGTGAACTGCAGAGAAGATGAATGGCTTTGAATGTGCAGCCGCCAACGGGGGGCAAGTGGGGGAGTGCAAGCTCAAGTGAGGCGCAGAATGAGGCTCGTTTTTTTGGGAGAAGAGAGATCTCACACTGGGCCCTAATGGGGGAACTGACACGCGATTCAGACGAGAAAGCTTGCGCTCTGTTTGAAAAGTAGAACGTGATATATGACAAGATTAGTGGAAAGGTTCACATACCTTACTTGCAAACGTATTGCTCCGTTTATCTCTTCACAAAACTTCCTGCAATGCATGACGGGTTTGCAGATTTGTTGATGTACGTGATACAACTCTTCGAGAATGTGGATTGTGTGTATGTAATGTGCTGGGCAATTAAACTTTGTTTTTGGAGACAATGAATTGAGGTGCAATGTCTTTGTAAGAGCAGCAAATCAATACCAGGACTAGCAGTTCATTTCTATGAAGTATTTCCAGTCTTTTGTTGGTTTAGGAACATCAAGCACTCATAGTTTTAACCCTAATAAAACAACTGCCTCTAACTGCAAACTGAAGCCTATAGCCCCAAATCCCTGAGTAATAAGAAAGTTGTTCCAGGACCAACAAGGATGCTGGAACTCATTCTATTTGAGTAAACTGTGTTAAAAAATTGGTTCACACAAAAATGAAAAATCTGTCATCATTTATTCACCCATGTGTTATTTCAAACCCATAAGACTTTAATTTATCTTCAAAACACAAATGAAGATATTTTTAATGAAACCTGAGAGTTTTGGTTAAACAGAATTTCAGTGGAGGGACAGAAATCTCTGAAGATTCATTAAAAAAATATCTGCATTTGTGTTTTGGAGATGAACAAAAGTCTTATGGGTTTGGAATGGCATGAGGGTGAGTAAATGACCGAATTTTCTGGAAAAGTTTGAGTGAACTAACATTTTAACCTGGCTAACTAGTTGAAACAGACCTGGTGCATTGACTAGAGGCAGAACTAATCGGCATCATCACCACTAGCTTCAAACTAGGGACTAATTTCACATAGTTTAAACTGAAATTGTGTAGTCGACTACTCTTAAAGTATGAAAGCCTCAGAAGACAGTCATAAACATTGTGGATATATGCAATCCATTTGAAATACTTAATCTACGAATCAAGCAAATAATTCTAGACACCTAATCATCCAAATTGTTCTTATTTTCCATCAGATGGTTAAAAATTTGCAATGCTGACAGCAAAAAAATGAGGAGGGGATGAATGAAAACACAAATTCACTCTCTGACAGCAGGTGGCGCATTTGGACAAGCAGAAATACAGCAGTTACCATGGTTACCCCTGTAAACAAAGCAACACTGTGCTTATAACACTATTTTATTAGGCATTACACAGAGATAATTTGATAAAAACAAAAAAACAAAGTTTCTCAAGAAAGTCAGCTCCCTTTCATTCATAATCAATTTCATTCATAGTCAGCTCCCTTTCATTTGGGGGAGTCGTGGCCTAATGGTTAGAGAGTCGGACTCCCAATCGAAGGGTTGTGAGTTTGAGTCCCGGGCCGGCAGGAATTGTGGGTGGGGGGAGTGCATGTACAGTTCTCTCTCCACCTTCAATACCACGACTTAGGTGCCCTTGAGCAAGGCATCGAACCCCCAACTGCTCCCCGGGCGCCGCAGCATAAAATGGCTGCCCACTGCTCCGGGTGTGTGTTCACAGTGTGTGTGTGTGTTCACTGCTCTGTGTGTGTGCACTTCGGATGGGTTAAATGCAGAGCACTAATTCTGAGTATGGGTCACCATACTTGGCTGAATGTCACGTCACTTTTTTTTTTTTATAATGTTTCTCCCATTAAACCGGTAAATGCGCTAGTTTTCCTTGTGGACGTCTCTCCACAGCAAGTGACAAGACAAAAACGTATGCATGCATGCAAGGAAAAATAATGTGTTTTTCATACTAGTTTCCACAAATGTCTAAACGTTCATTAAACAAGATAAAACAAATTGTCAATGAGCCAGGAGTAAACTTAATTTAAAATTCTCTAAAAACATATTATGCCACATAATTTTACTGCTCAGCTAAAATGATCTTGTTTTAAAGATACTGGAAACAAGACTGAAAACATCATTTTTTGCAGTGCACAAGGGTTGTAAAGTGCCTCTAAATGGCTCTGTAAGTTGGTTGCAATCAATCCTGGACGACTGTTGGACGAGTGATTGGTTGGATTACATGAGCACGACACACTCCTTCCAAACCTTTGTTTGCAACTCTATTATGGAAATGTGTTACCACTCAAAGGCCTGTCCACTTACAGAAATGACCCACTACATTATTGGAGTTCCTCCATCACCTGATCGGTTCTCTACCTTCTGCGCTGATTGTGTCGGCCTCTGTTAGGTCAAAGGTCTCCTCTCATGCTAAATAGCGATTCTCAACCGCTTTTAGAGGCATGTAGGAGGGAATGATGGAGACAGAGAGAAAAAAGATGAAATGAGAGACTCTTAGGCTGTCAGCCCCTCATCCATCAGGGCGGTATTGACACTGATGCACTGGCTGAAGAGACATGAAACCGAGTGAGAGAGAGAGAGAGAGAGAGAGGGAGCCCAATCCCAACAAGAGCCGCTTGAGCGCTGTTATCATCCTATCAATCTGCACAGTGTTTGGACTGGCAACCGGGGCAATGCAGACCACAATCAAAGACAAAAAAACACATGAAAGAATAAAAGTTGAAAAAGGATTCCTTCCACATAAGATGCACCATGCATACGCAACTGGAAGCTCACTGGGTTTGAGACAAACATACTGTGGTAACTCTGTAGAGAGTAAAGGTGCAGGATTGATGATTAGAGATGAGACGCGGAGCTGCAGTTTAAATCTTCAAGCGGCTAATCACAGGATTAACAACCAAAGAGAGAGTGAAGAACGGGGGAGAGAGGAGAGCGCTGCTTTAAATGCAAATCCCTGTCTTATAAAAATCAGTTCCATTTAATAGGATTTCTGAGGAGGGATGTGCATTTCTGCAGCGGGAGAGAAGTAGAGGAAACTTCAACACTTCCCCAAGCGAACTACAAAAAGAAGAGAGAAGAATAGAAAGCACTGCACCACTTAACATATATGATTGTGAACATGCAACTACTATTCTTACTATAATTGCAATATGAATACTTTGCACAAACAGCAAGTTTCTTACATGCATTTATTATTTAGATGACTTGCTACTTTTACTTTCGAAACAGAAGCAAAATCAGCTGTGATTGCGAAACTTGCTGCAACTGGATTAAAACAAAAAACAACTATCGCTTGTAGTGTGGCCATGTGTTACCGCTTGAAAAGTTCATTGCATGCTGGTCCACAAAAAAACTAGCATACAGTATACACTGCATAGTATGCTTGTATTCCATTCCAGACATAGCCAATCCATGACTGTGAGAGGGAATGCATGTGTGTATGACAGACACAGAGAAGAGAGACACAAATGAGACCGAGAGAAATAAGTGAATCGCTGACAGAAGGTGGACTGGATAAGCTCTTTCTTTTTGCTCCAGGGTAACAGAAGACGGAAGACAGAAGAGTTCCTCAGCTCTGACCTCACATATAAAGCCAGTTACCTCTCTCTCTTTTAGCTGATATTTCCTCACAAAGGGAATTAGAGATCAGTGCAGTGATCCTCACAGATCTGGCATTAGTTTAATCTCACGCAGGGGTTTGAGTTACTACAGAATCAAATCCAATCTCCCCCCTGCTGCTTCTGTTACTGACTTCACCATATTAGTCTTTACAACTGCCAAAGCAACTCCCCCCAGCCCCCCGAATCCCATCTCAGCGAATTATCAGGTACAGTTACCCAGTCGGGTCGTATTGATTTTAGCAATATTCTGGTATAAAACAGGGGCCAAAATTAACACTTGCCAAAGGTGAGTAAAACCAGAAATAAAGAAATACTAGTTAAAGCCTATGGTGCAAACTAATTAAAACAGAGGCAGGGCCTAAATACAGTCAAAGCATGAGTGACTGAGTCTTCACATTACTTTCAACACTTTTTAAAAAACTTATTACAGCAAGCAACTTTTGATTACATTTTCCAAAAAAATGTTAAAAAAACATCAATAATGGTAACAGAGAAAATTTTACCAGATAAGCTCAATGTGTTAAAACATTGTTGCACAGAAATCCAACAGAAAAGTGGTGAGAACTATAATACACACGCCAATAAAGTGTTAATTCTAGTCAAGAGTTAATTCTAATTCTAGTCTAGTCTGTTCTAGAGCTGCTTTAAAGGTAAGGGACAGAAAGATTCCTTTGGAATCAATTGTTTCCTTTAATTGTCACAATTCTAGAGTGAGTCACTGAGACGCATTTTTGAATATTTAAATCTAAGAGGTTTCATTTTACCGCGAAACCGGCTTGACGCAAGTGCTGCGACTTTTACACACAACAAAAAAGAAAGACAGAAAAAAGTTAAATTAAATGAAAATGCAGCTATAGCCTACATCTTAATTGAGTAGTGCAAAATACTGCTTCGTGGCCAGTACATAAAGTTCCTAAATCAAACAGCATAAACCGATGTCTTCTACCGAGCATCTCCGTTCTGGATTAAACGCGGGATCGCTTTCACACTTGAGAGCGCAAATTACGGGATTTCTGACACTCATCAACTAATTACCGCGACAGAAATGCGTCAATAACTCATCAATTGGAGCCAATGTTGCTGTTGGAGGAGCATCACCTGCGTGTGTCTGTCACACAGGTCGGTTAATTGATTTCGGCAAGCGGGGAGCAGGTGTGTGCACCGCGCTATATAATGCGGAACTAATCCGAATCGTCCGTCCGCCATCGATTAAACAGCCTGCGGCAAACAGATAGACTTACAACAGTCAGGTACAGTCACCTTTAGCCACATACAGCCTACCTCTGTCTGTGTTTGTCACTGCAGACTGAAACCTCTGTGAACAGCCATTCATTATTCTATTGATCAAAACGACTACTTATTGAGGTTACTGGATGGAATGTCCCCTGACAATTCAGGACTCAAATTTCTATCGACCCAAGCCATGCATACATCGCCCATCCTCTTTGTAATTTAACATTTGCGTGTGTTACGTGAGATGCACTTATTATGCCTCTGTTTGATCCACCCAACGGCGATTTTCAGAAAAGAAAGAAGACAAAAGAACGCCTTAAGAATGAAATCAATGTTATTAAGTGCATAGTCTATAGTGATTACAGGGGCAAAGTAATTATATTGATTATTAAAGAGCTCTTTAAACTGAAAGCAACACTCATGTGTAAGCAGGGGCGTAGCAACCATTATAAGTGCACTTATTAAAAAAAAACAATAAATCCCACGTGGTCTCCACTTTAAATCCCCACTTTCTGAAAGATAATTATTACTTTTAAAGTAAAAACCCCCACCCCTCCCGTTTCAAAAACAATTCAACAAATCCAGGCTATTCAATTGTTCTTTGCATCAATAAAGCTAAACAATTACGCCAACTACAATAAACACAAGCGTTTTACAAGCCTTCATTCTCACAGTGCCTCTGTTCACAAACTGATGTATAGGCTAACAGAGTCAGTCTTGATAGACATAACCATGCTATAGTATTACTAGCCATAACTAGCCATAGTATTCATGAATGCTTTCTCAGTAAGGGCCACTGAGTCGTACGAGCATGTAAAACAGAGGAATGGGCGTAATGCCCAGTCAAAACAAACATAATGAATAAACTAATACCGCTTCTGTTTGGTTTATATAGTGTGTTACGACACTTTTATATGTAACACGTCTGTCTCTATAAGGAGCCAACAGGTAGCAGCGTTACACAGAATGATGGAGTTACCTTCATCCGCCACAGTTTCGAGCAGGAACTCCAGCAGGATAATAATCCAGAGCGCGGCCACGTTCCTGGAGAAGAGCTCCATCGTGGAATCACTGGTGAATGTTTACAAAGATGGGCAAACAGTGCAAAGGTTCAAGAATCGTCAGCTGGGTCTCGCACCCATCAGGAATGAGCAATCGCACGAGAGACAGAGAGAAGCCACCAAGTCATGAGAGGAAAAAAAAAACTTCTAACTTCAGCCGAACACAGTTGAATTATATGGAGAAAAACAATCTACTGTATCAGTAAAGTCTGCTATTGAAATAAAGATAGTGCGGGGAAAATGCTGTTTTAAAAATCATTTATAACTTTCTATGCCAATCTAAATGCAAAATACTGTCCATATCTTAAAAGAACACAAAACCAAACAAAATCTCACAAAAGACCTCTCAATCTACACGCAAACATGTGCCAGTTTTGTCCCCCCCAAAAAAGAAAAAAGAAACGCCGTGCGCTCGACTGCGTGGACCCCTTTGTGAGGGGTGCGGGTCGCCCTGTCCTAATGTTCCACTCAGAAACGGGATGGCTTTTTAAAATCCAGCTAATATGACAAATCCGACAGGCCACTTCATTTACTGACAGCGCGAAAAGAACTGTTCGCGTTCGGCTGGGGTTTAAATCACATCCGCGTCCTCCTCCCGCGAGCGAGTTCTGCGCTCCGTCAGTGGATCCACCGCGTCCTTAGTATCTCTAAAAACATGAATATCCTGCGGGATATTAGCGATACTTGAATACGATCATTCGCCGACTCAACGAGCGAACATCGTGTTGTTAATCCAATGGCGAATGCAGATAAATCGCGGAGCGTCTCGTTAAAATAATCACGAAACACATGCGCGTTCGAGACGCGGGGAAAATCTCGGCAAATCCTAGAAGTTGGTGCGAGGCGTTGAGTCTTCAGGCGCTCGCGGTGGATGTGAGGTGGTCGCGCGACTGAAGAGAGGAGCAGTCTCCTCCTCTCAAAGCACCTCCTCCCCTCCAACACAGTGGAGGCTCGTGGGTTTTAAAATAGAGGAGGCACACTAAATGCATTGGTCTGAGATTCCTGCCGATTATTATTATTATTTGCTTAACCACTTTAAAATGGCATTTTGGTTGCTTTTAATCAGAAAACGTAAAGAAAACGACACACATACAACAAGATAATATAATTTCACCTACCTATCACTTGAAGCAAACATTCATCCCTTAAAAGTCTGCGTGTTGTGCTATTTAATTAAACCGCGACTGATGTAGCCTATATCAGCTTAGGAGGTTTTTTTTTTTTTTTTTAATTTGTATATATACTGTTTGAATGACAGCTTGGTAAATCTGTTGGCGATCAAATATTCAATATCGCTACTCATCATAAGTACTTTGATCATTATCAGCGCAAAACTAATATAACGAAATTTACGTCTCTATGATTGGTTGATACCAGAAGGGAGGCTAGCCTCCTCTACAAGGTTTATTTTCTCAACACTTCTCAGCGCTGAAAGTGAACACTCGATGCTGATTGGCTAATAATTTTTTACCAACTGAGACACGTGCATTCAAGTCACGTCGGATACATCGTATTTACAAGTTAAACGCACATGAACGCCACCACAAAGTCGTAGTTAAGAGTGGGAAACTCAGAATATGTTTGATACTTCGAATTTGCAAGTTAGAGTGAGATATGACAGAATCAGTGGATCGATGGGTTGCAACGAGTCAACGACGGTAATTTTTTAGTTGAAATTGATAGACAGGATTGCAATATAACAATTAATACGTTTTTATGGGATACAGATTAAAGTGGCTTCATAAATTATTTTAAAAAATTGAAACGCAAAACAAACCTGATGCAAATTCTTTGCTCTTCATTTTCTATAAGCAGAGTTAACAAACCCTTTTATATTTTCTTGTAATTTATTAAAAGAAGCTACACCGCCATCTTGTGCCGACTAAACTGACTTGAACGCACCCGACGTCGTAATTACGACTTGTCAACTCGTAAGTACGAACTTCCCAGGAGGACTTAAACGCAGCCTCCCCTCCCTTCTCTATCACCTAGCGGTTGTAATACATCAGCAGATTCGGCACATTCACTTGCTGGTTAGGCGGATTCTTTTTAGCTTCATTAATGTGTTATGGTCATAGACTGTATAAAACATGGACGTAGTGTCCGTGACGTCACCCGTAGACTCCTGAAGAGCGTTTTTGAAGCTCAAAACCTGTGTCTCATTTAGAAGGCTGCACCCTCCGGAGGTCGCATTCGAAGACTGCATCGTCATCGAGGCGGTCTCATTTTAAAAAAAAACAAGTAGGACACTCCGAATGTGACCTTCGAATGCGCCCTTCTTTCACAGCAATTCGGAGGATGCATAAGGTGTATGCTTCGCTGCTACAGATAACCCAAAATTCTTTGCGTCACTGTAAACAACTGTCGTTAATTTGTCAGCAGTCAGCAGCGGCAATCCACCTGTCACTCAAGTGGCCACACCCTTAATTATGCAGAACTTTAAGACTTAATATAATTTAAAACGGACGAGTTATAATAAAAATTCCCCCCCTCACAATTGTCATGAAGGGAAAAATTATCTATATAGACCAAAATAATTTTTTGAACCAGGCTGTAAACATTTTTTTTTTTTTTTTTTCTGCTGTAAAGTTGGGCATTTTATCATGTGGAGTCTATGGGACTGACTCCCTTTTGCAGCCAGCCTCAAGTGGCCAGTCGATGAATTGCAGTTTTAGTCACTTCCTTGTTGGCTTCACGAGAGAGAGCGCGAGGTTGCCGCTTGGTTATGGTATTACAGCTGTGAAATTACAAACAAAAAATACACATTCTGAGACATTAACTGAAATGAATTGTGAATTTTATTAACTTTAAATAGTCCTCCTCTCATTTTCACCACAAAATTTTGACGAGCCGCCACTGCTCCACTGTAGGCCACTTCACCACGGCGGTCAAAAAAGACAATCTGGACGAAAAACAGATGCGTTTACGCAGGGCCGTGCACAGGGGGGTGGCCCGGTGGCTGAAGCCACTGCCCCTTTGCCCTCATCGGCTGAGGTGCCCCTCTCACCAATCCCACCATCACCCCAGGTCAAATCTGTCTGTTAAAGATCCGCTGATTCCGCTAATCCACTCCGTGTTTATCGCCCACTCCACAGCATCATTCACAGTCTGTGTGCCGCTCTCTGGAGTCTAGTAGATGCATTACAATCCACAGTAGACACTAGTCAGTGGTTGATCCACTGAATTAGTAATTTGTTGGTAGTTTGTTTTTATTTTTGTCGGTAATGGCTCTGCTTTCTAAAAGCGCTAACAACTTGAACAAAATATCCATGTTCTGAATTAGAATGTCGAATCACATTATTGTACCCGATCAGATCTAATATAGATAACACCAAATTTGCTGTTGTTGGCACACTTTATATATTATAGATAAAAAAAGATTTTAGAAAAAAGAAGACAGTTTATAGAAGAGAAAGGAAGGCTTTCACAAAAAAGAAGAATCAGATCTAATATAGACAAAGCTCCAGCAAGCCTTGCAGATTATCATCCCATTATAGAATATTTAGCAGTTTGACACTACTATATACTGCAAATAAGTTTATTTCCAACCAAATTAATCACTAGGTCTTGAATAGTATAACAATAGTATTTATTAATCAAAATAATAGTAGGCCTATTAATAGTTAAAAAAATATAAATGTTCTAAATTAGTTAATTATTAGTATATAATATAGATTTATGCTGTAAAAAGAGAGTGGGGTAAGATTAGCCATTTTTTACTAATGTAGTCCTCAAGATAAGGGAAAATGATGCAGAAGTACAGTGAAAGTATCTATCCTATGCTATCCAAATAAAGGTATTCCTGTCATTTTAAATGATCAGAATGTATCTATGACAAAGGGTTCTAAAAATTATGCTTATTAAAAAGCGTTCCCATGGCTCAGTTTGCCGGGTTTGGGGTAAGTTGAGCCGAGTCGAGTCAGTGGGTAAGATGCACCATATGACCATCTGACCGAATCTTATTCAAACCCATGTAAAATAAATGATAATTATAAAAACTAATTTAATAATTTCCTTTTACAAACAGTCATTTCTTTTCTTAAAGTTAACTTTAACAACATCAGCCAAATTAAGTTTAAATTTCAATATTTAATTGTTTGCATTTCTGAAACAATATGTTGAACACCAAAGCTGTAGCCTTCCTAAAAACAGACTGAACAGAGAGTTTGTTGGTCATTAGTGACTACAGGTGGAATATATCTATATAATCTGATTATAATTTGATTAAAATCATTTTCTGGTTCTTATTAGAGAAGGATTTGGTGCACTTGTGCACTGTCCCTATCAAATAAACTGCAAATAATATGTATGTGATAAACTAAACTGGTAATATCACATTAAAACACCAGTTTATACTTCAGAGATTTAACTTTACCACAGTGCCTTATGGTGGGTTAAGTTAAAATGCTGACACAATTTACCCCACAGCATTTGGCTCACTTTGCCCCATAGCTGGCATTTTTTTGGGAAAAAAAAATAAAAAAGCTACTGTAGCGTACCAGTTCAGGCTAATATTTAGCTGAATGATTTGCATGGTCATATATGTTTTAAATCACCAATATGTATCATAAATATTTTCAGACCTGGATAAATTTGCTTTGATGTAACAACCATTACATCTGTTATGCTAAAATTTTACTTTGACAAGCCAAAAACTGTTTTTAAAGTAAATGGGTGCTCTCCATTCCCCCCATGTGTTTCTCCTTATAACAGTCTGGCAGAAATTATGGGTGGTTCCAAAATACATGGTCACATGAGTGTAAAAGTGTACAGTTGCCAAGATGCAGGGGGTGGCTCATCTTACCCCACTCTCCCCTACTTCCACTGAAGATGAGGCAGAAGCAGTGAGGGAGAGCCCACTCTCATCAAAACATCTACAATAAAGTTTGAAAGTGTCACAGAGTGTGCTATCTTCTCTTTTAATTGTATATTTGTAACAACTGGATAGTGTTTATTAACAAGCTCCAACCCTCCTTGTGCCCCTTTTTTTGGTTTGGGCCACTGCCCCTCTATGTCTGTGCACGGCCCTGTGTTTACAATGATATTTTGTCCATCCAGTTTGTCGGGTCGTTGATTTGCAGGTTGTGTAAAGTTGCGCATTTGTTCCTCTTTAAGTTATGCATTACTGTTTGCACTGTCTGTAATGATTAACAAACTGTTCAGACAAACCTTTAAACTGACTTTTTATTTTTTGACAAAATGTTAGTCCTGCACCCTGATTAAGAAAGAGTCAAATATTGAAATTCATTGCTGTTTTGGGGGCATGAATGCAATATATATATATATATATATATATATATACCTTTAAACTGACTATATATATATATATATATATATATAGTATATATATATACACATTGGAAACATTACTATTTTTAATGTTTTTGTTCTTTTGTGCTCATCAAGCCTGCATTTATTTGATCAAAAATACAGAAAAAACAGTAATATTGTGAAATATTATTACAACTTAAAATAATAGTTTTCTATTTGAATATACTTTAAAAAAAAAATTTATTCCTGTGATGCAAAGCTGAATTTTCAGCATCATTACTCCAGCCTTCAGTGTCACATGTAACATCCAGTCTATCACATGATCATTTAGAAATCATTCTAATATTCTGATTTATTATGAGTGTTGGAAACAGTTCTGCTGTCTAATATATTTGATGAATAAAAGGTTAAAAAGAACTGCATTTATTCAAAAAAATAATATTCTAATAATATATATTCTAATAATATATTTTCTTTACTATCACTTTTTATCAATTTTAACACATCTTTGCTGAATAAAAGTATTGATTTTATTTAAAAAAAAAAGAAAAAAAAATTACTGACCCCAAATTACTGACCAGTAGTGTATATTGTTATTACAAAATATTTATATTTAAAAACACAGCTTTCTTTTTTTTTTTTACTTTTTATTCATCAAAGTATCCTAAAAAAAAGTATCACATGTTCTGAAAAATATTAAGCAGCAGAACTGTTTCCTACTTTATATGAATCATCATATTAGAATGATTTCTAAAGGATCATGTGATAATGATCCTAAAAATTCAGCTTTGCATCACAGAAATAAATGATAATTTAAAGTATAATAAATTTAAAAACAATTATTTTAAATTGTAATAATATATCACAATATTAAATTTGTTTCTGTATTTTTGATCAAATAAATGCAGGCTTGATGAGCAGAAGAAACTTCTTTCAAAAACATTAAAAATAGTAATGTTTCCAAACTTTGGTCTGTACTGTATATATATGTGTGTGTGTGTGTGTGTGTGTGTGTGTGTGTGTGTGTCTGTATGTGATTTCCATTGTTCAAGTCTGGAAATGTCATGGAAATCAACTGAGCATTTCATTAATTAT
Source organism: Cyprinus carpio (assembly GCF_018340385.1). Taxonomy (NCBI): domain Eukaryota; kingdom Metazoa; phylum Chordata; class Actinopteri; order Cypriniformes; family Cyprinidae; genus Cyprinus; species Cyprinus carpio. The sequence goes on from NC_056576.1 coordinate 36,749,201, forward strand.
GCAAAATCATCTAAAAGTAATGTAAACACTGATATAGCTAGAGGGTGTCTTTGAGTACCTTAAAAGCACTGTACCGTAAATGATAATCATCCAGTTCCATATTAAATCAGACTATCATGGCATTCAGCTGATAGCATCACAGTACCATGGTACCACCATGGTTCTTTTTGTAAACACATCTTATCAGCGCATAGATCAGCTCTTTCTGTTGACAGCCCATCCACAGCAGCCACTGACTTTAACACAAGCTGTCGCAACCTTTTTTCTTTAAAATGTATGATGAAACCACACACAGGGAGCTTCCCCCCCTTTAATTCCGATGCTAATGCATCTCTGGAGCCCTCTTCATCACACCTATGTGGATTGGTGTGTTATTTGGCTCAAGGATTGCACATTCACTCAGGTTCTTGTCATGCTAATTCAAGCGCTTGTCTTCTGGCTGTAAACCATTAGCTGCTGCAGGAAGGCCATGAAGGAAAAGTGTGAGACTTGAAAAGCTCGGAGGGAGAAAGTGTGAGGGCCTTTGAGAGAAGAGCTACTGGAAAAAGAAGCGAAATCATGCCGTGACATGTTTTATTTTGTTTAACGAGAAAACTGAGGCTAGCTCATGCAAAGTATATGAGCATTTAATCACAGAAGGCACATGGATATGTCTTCACACAAACGATGGTGACAAAGAAGCTAAAGCGTCTCACTGTGATTGTAACTCAATGTCTCAGCTTCTTGTCCTTCTTCAAAAACAATTTATAATGATAACTTTGGTGAGTAAATGGGTCATGCATGCATGCAAAATGCATATATATTTATTTACACACACTTTGTTGTCTTTGCCAGTTACTGCTTTCAGCATGGGAACAAAATGTGCCTATTTACATTTCTTATTCATTAGGGTATGTTATTCCATTGAAAAATGTTGACTTCATAATCTTTAATGAAAATATAATAACTGACTTTCCATTTCGGCTGACATTATCCTGACAGCATGGAGCATAACCAAGCATGTGTTAACCGCTTCCCTCCATTTACTTTATCTGCTGTGACCAACATAAGACTAGCATATTAATGCAACGATTCCGAGGAGAAGAGGATAGAAATACTCATGTTTGAGACATTTCACTTGTGAATGCATTCAGGATTTGAATCCTGAAAATGAAATGGGTAGAATAGAATAGAATTTTAGAAGAATTGACAGAATTTTTCATGCTGACCATCATAAGGATCATTGTAGTGTCGGTCTGTTGGAAGTTTCTCTGTCTGTCTGGACTGTGTGCTGGAGTGATGAGCGGGATAATGGCAAACGTGTGAGGAGAAAGCCGTCGTGAAAACCTGGGAGTCTCCGGGAGAGAGGTGCGAGAGGAAAGCGTGAATGGACGAGTTCAACTACAGTGTGTGTGAGGCAAGGGACAAGACAGATAGAAACTTGCACTGTTATAGCTTTCTTCACACAGTCCAGAATAGGAGGGTTTAGCTATTTTGTGAATCACCCTAAAGCTTTAATTCCACTTGCTACAGTTTCTCAGAATCAGAACCAGAATCAGAAAGAGCTTTATTGCCAAGTATGATTGCGCATACAAGGAATTTGTTTTAGTGACATAAGCTTCCAGTACACAGAGACAACAACAACACACAGACAAAAAAAAAATAAAAAATTGCAAATAAATAAATTTTATAAACAGTTGTGCTATAGATGATAATGGAATAGAATTGAGTGAGATGCAGGGATGTACTAGGATGGAGGGGTAACAAATAAATATAAGGATATTGCACATTTTTATTGCATAAGTGGGGAACTTTTAACGGTTCATGAGGTAGATTGCCTGGGGGAAGAAACTGTTCTTGTGCCTGACTGTCCTGGTATTTGCGGCTCTGAAGCGCCAGCCAGATGGCAAAAGTTCAAAGATGGGGTAACTCGGATGTGGCTTCTCTGGGATGCGTTAACCCCATGCCTTAACCCCATGAAACCTACTGCATCAACATGATCAAAACTTTGCTGAAAATCCTGTTTTACACAATCTACTACATGCTTCTCTTTATTTTGCTGTGAAATCCTCCTCTCCACAGTAGCTTTAAAATTTTAAGGCGATTTGCATAAATTCAAATATGCACATCAAGACACATTCTGCCTGGTTTGATATCACATCAGTGACATCATATTTGATCTTGTATGCAGCAAACACATTTTGAGCAAACCATGAGCTTTCGGTAATGTGCCCTTGATTGCTCCGGGATAATTGCCTCACTAATAATAAGTGAGCTAAGTGACTTAATTATCTTTTATCCAATGCGTATCTAAGTTTTCTCTTAGGATCGCTAGGGTTAAATATTTTGGGGTAAACACTGGGATCAGCAAAACTACAACCCATATGAGAAAACAACAAGATTACTTTGCCAGAACGTGAGCCGAAGTGCTGAGAATGGTTTATGCGAAAAACAAATGGATCTTTTCTGATTGATCTGTGAAAAAAACTAATCTGAAAATCTCATGGAAATGTGTCTTGTGCTGTAATGTTTTTATAACGAACTGATTTGTTTTCGATGGATATCATTGCTTTATTGTACATATAACTTAAGGTGGCAAAAATAATGCATTCATTTCTGCAATTAATATCTGATTTAATGCATTAAAAGCATGTTTGATATAATTAATGCAATTAGATAAATAACACAAGTGTCTTCTTTCAGTGTGTTAAAAACATAAAGTAGATATATATATATATATATTTCTCAGTAGAGTAGGCTATATATAGTCATGCAGTTTGGGCCAGGAGATTCAATGCGAAAATATATTTTAATTTTAACATTAAATGTGATTACTAACATAAATATGTGCAATTAATTAGTCATTTTTTAAAAAATTGATGGATTGCACCGACTCAAGGTGTTGTTGGTGATCTGTGATCTGTGCCAGAGGTGTCTTATGCATCAGTCAGGAATGTTATGTAAATGCTGTTTTAATGCAGCAAATCTGCCACATGTGCTTTCCTTAGTGGCCTTTAAGCATCTGCATACACAGGCACGCATGTCTGCGCAAAACGTACACACCGGCTTGCACCCAACCAGACCCATTTTAATTAGGGACGTTTAAATGGAGACGACACATGAAAATGCTCTGTTGCCATGGTGACCAGCCAGGATGGAGAGGTGTAGTGAGGGGAATTTTCTGTGTCTGTGGGACAAACACACACACACACACATACACATACACATACATATGCATTCTCAAAAGCCTGGTTTCAACCTGATCTGTTGGCAGGTATCAGTACCATACCTGTTTGATGGCATACCGAAAGAAAAGTGTGTGTGTGTGTGTGTGTGTTTCACTCTCCCTGCAGGAGAGAACACAGTGCTGCTCTGATAGTCTGACCCCATTCTGACTGCAAACACCTCAAGAGCAGAAAGAACAACATGAAAGCTGAGAGATATAAATAGTTAAACTGCTGTGAGTCTTCAGATTGAACGCTGCAGGAAAGAGAGAACAGAAGAGTTAAATTACGCAACTTTCAAAACTTTTAATCTATAAAAGAATCAAATAGCCAACCCAGGAACACTTGAACTGCAAGGAACATTGAACTTTTTTTTACAAGCTGAATTGTGACCATCTAGAGAAAGGGCAATGGAGCAGCTCCTTCACACACACTCACACACACACACACACACACACACGTTTACCACCGTCCACCCCCTACTGTTCACACTGCATGACCTATTTCCTGTTTCAAACAATGGGCAGATGACCCGAGCAGAGGGCACTGGAAACTGTGTTTGTGAGAATGTGTGTGTGGGAAGGTTCCCCTCCACCTCAAACACAGGAATGATTTATAATCTCAGGAGAGGCAATGCCACACTTTTTTTTTTCTTTTTCTTTCTGATACCATACTACCAAGTTTAACAGTTGCACAAAATTTTAATAATGGCATTGTTTATTAAGTATTATGCATCTCTTTGATTTTATTTATGCATTGATTTATTTTTTAAACATGAATTTATTCAAATTCCTCAGAATGTGCATAGATGTGTTCATTGATTGAATTAAGATAGCTGTCGAACAAGCAATATTCAGTTACTTCAGATGTATGAGAGGTTTTACAAATAATTGGATTTATTCATAAATAATATATAAACCTGGTTGTTGTGTATTATAAACCCATTCTGTTTATTAGTACTATTACAGAAATCTCATTCTTACTTTTTTAATTTACATTTGACTGACAAATATGCATCTTTATTAGTTTATAATTGTAATCCAAAATAATGGAATTTTTATAAATATAAAATATTTAAAATATCTACAATATAATATAAATATAGGTCTTTTTTTGGTGTAACAATCACAATTAAAGCCACGCTAACTTTTGGCCCTCTAGCGGTTAAAAACTAAAACTGCACGTGTCTTGCGGAAGAACATTGTTCTGGTAGTGCTTCGGCTCTGCTCGTCTGGGCGGATGAATGTGGTTCACATTTACAGGACATCTATCTCGGCGGACGAACACGTAAAAAAAAAAAAATAAAAATAAAAAAATTAACCCTTTCTTTGTTTTACAACCAGTAATTCCCCACCAGATTTATTATTATTATTATAATTATTATTACTAATACTCTATGACCAATTTTTTCGCGTTCGTTGTAACAACAATCTTTCAGCTTCACGCTACTCACAGCCGAAGCTTCGTTTTTTGTGTATGGATATGCACGAATGGATGACGTATGTATGCAAATTCCCACGAAATCCGACCCGAAAGCTTTAAAACATAAATCATTATCATTGGTTTATCAGTAAGTATATCTGGGTAAAGACATGGTTTGGAAGATTTTTTTTCACTCCCATGAGTAATATTTTATTTGGATTTAAAAATTTATATTTTTAATTTAAAAAGTTAGACTATGGCTTTAATATTAATATTATAGTTAATAAATCACTGAATATAACTTAAATAACAACAGCAACAATAAAAAAAAATTTTTTAATAAGGATAGATCATAAAATGTGATTTGCTTATATATATATGTGTGTGTTTATGTGTATATGCATGTATGTGTTTGATTTCCATTGTTCAAGCCTGGAAATGCATATCATTAAAGCAAATTACATTTTATGATATAACTATTCTACTTTTATACTTGCATAAGTTCATTTTAAAATTTTATTTTTGCAGTGCTTGGTATCTTAACAGAATGGTTCTTCCAAAAAGAAATTTAGATGTAGTAGATTCATTTAGTCACCGTCATGTTCTTCCAAACCCGTATGTCTTTCTTCTATAGAACACAAAAGCAGATATTAGGAAGAATGACAGCCTCATTCACCGCTCGCTTTCACTTTATGAAAAATAAGTGATGGTGTGAAAGGTAATGAAGAATCAGGCCGTCATCAGTCCGTAACATTCTGCCCGACATGTTTCGTGTTCCACTGAAGAAAGAAAAGTAGTGCAGGTTTGGAATAACATGAAGGTGAATACATGACAGAACTATAACATTTCTAGGCAAACTACTCCTTTTGCATGATTAGATTTCCTTCATTTTCACGATGAATAAATAATAACATCACTAAGATCAAAACCCAGTCAGTGTTTTCTTCCCTATCTCTGCCCAAGTTTGTTAGTTCCTCACTCTTTATGTTTCTCCTTGACCTCTTTCAGTCTTCAGTCTCCTTTTTATACTCCAGTCATCTCTCTCTCTCTCTCTCTCTCTCTCTCTCTCTCTCATTCACATTTAGTCTGACTGAGAGGCATGACTGAATGCTTTCTGACAGCCATAGCTGATAATTAAAGCAGGTGACAGTCTGAATGCTTCCCTCAGGTGAGACTCAGAACACACACACACACACACACACACACACACACACACACACACACACGTCCAATCCGTCCTTCACACTTTCACTGTAATCTCACCATATGATTTAATTTCACCTACTGTACAACTGCACACACCTCAACACACACACACACACACACACACACACACACACACACACACACACACACACACATGCACACACATGCACACATGCATGCACACACACCTCCAGACGTCTGCTTGATTTTAGTGCAGTAGATGATATGCATATACCACAAAATCATCATGATTGTGTGTGTGTGTGTGTGTGTGTGTGTGTGTGTTGTGGCTAATCACATATGACGGCACCAATAGGTTGAAAATCCACATTTTGGCCGATAATTCATCCGTCGTGCCCTGAAGGTTAGCAGCAGTCATGAAAAACACTCTCACACAGGTTACTGTATATCAGGGCGGTAAGGAAGCATCTTTGTTGTTCAGCTTCCTCACAGGAAGAGGGTGCAGCCCCCTTAGTTGATGGAAAGACAGACTGAATACATACACATTCAAGTTGAGCACAGCTGAGCAAGCAAGGAGTAGACTGTTGTTTTTTTTTTTTTTTGTTCAGGCCTTTGTTCAGAGTAAATTAGGAGTAAGAAATAAATACAGATTCAATTCAGAAGAGGCCTGGACAGTAAAAGTGCACAGGAAAGTTGTGGACAGGTAGCTCGACAGCTCACCCTGCTGGCTGGTACTACAAAGTGACAGTTATGATACTGTACATGTTCAGAGTGGCATACTAACAGACTAGTCTCACTATATATCTCTTAATATTCTACATGCACTTCTGCAAAGTGCTGAACTTGACCTTGCATTTTCACTGTGTTGGATAAAACCAGAATGAGGTGCAACACCTTTCTTCATTTGTTGATTACCTTAAAATAATACTACTAATAAAAACTGCAAAAATGTATGTACTTCTATGATGATAGCATTGACTAAATAAAGGAATAGTACAGACAGAAATGAAAATTTGCTGAAAATGCATTCTCTCTCGGGCCATTCAAGATTGGGATGAGTTTGTTTCTTCATCAGGTTTGGAGAAATGTAGCATTGCATCAGTGTCTCAGGCAGCAGTGGATGCTCTGTAGTGAATGGGTGCCATCAGAATGAGAGTCCAAACAGCTGATAAAGTAATCCACAGCACTCCAGTCCATCAGTTAATGTCTTGAGAAGACAAAAGCTGTGTGTTTGTAACAAACAAATCCATCAAGGCATTTCAACTTGTTGCTTCTGGCCAAAAGATGAGTCTATAATCCATAATAAAATAATCCATAACACTTGTGGATTATTGTGATGTTTTTATCAGCGGTTTGGACTCTCATTCTGACGGCACCCATTCACTGCAGAGCATCCATTGCTGAGACACTGATGCAGTGCTACATTTCTACAAACCTGATGAAGAAACAAACTCATCTACTGTACATAAAGGAATGCAGTATGCATACTTCAAAAATAGTATGTCTAGTATGGTAGTATGCAATTGGGAATACAGCCACACTGTTATTATCCATCCACACCGTAACAAAAGCTTCAACAGAACACTTGTTAACATAATTAGTTTTATTATTTTTGTAGCTAATTTACAACAAGCATTTCACTGAAATTAAACATTTTTATTATCCGATACTGTCATTGGTAAATCTCTCTTTTAAGATAAATCATTTAAATATACTTTTGCATCAGATGGCATTGTTGTATTTTCATAATTCTTCTTCTTCTTCTTTTTTTTTTTTAATAAAAGCAATATGTTCAATCTGTTCAGGATAATTAGAATAATATGTTATGGCAAATACAAATCGATAAAATACATTTGATTCTTTCAAATAAATAAATAAATTCAACTCATAATTCATTCTAGTAAGAGTGAAGTCATACATTGGTCTTGGTAATGCATTGTGTGTGTGTGTGTGTGTGTGTGTGTGTGTGTGTGTGTGTGTGTGTGTGTGTGTGTGTGCTCATACAAACCGCAATATACGTTCTTATTTTTCATTACTTACGTGGCCAATAATACAATTTGGGAAATTTATTTAAGGGCTATTTTTATAAAAAAAAAGTGGTATGTGTAATGCGTGCAAGTTCTTTTTTAAATGATTATTTTTTTAATTTCACAAAGTTTTCACATTTGATTGTGTGTAGCTCCACTTTGGAAACCACAGCAAAAGCGTCTCAGTCTTCACATAAAACCGGATGTAAACAAAGCAGCAAACAATTAAATAATTATATAAAATCTATAAATAAAAATAACGGCAAGAAAAGAACTGTCACTGCACACCAAACACACTTAAATATTGAAATTCAAATGCAAAAAGTCAAAAGAAAATAAGTGAAAGTAACTTAGAGCCACTGGATCGCTCTGTATTCCTCTGCTTTCCACCAGAAACCTTCTGCTGTTCATCACGCCTGATCCAATCTTCCCTTTAATATGTGTTTCACTTTATCTTATCAACTTTTATTTTATTTTGCCTGACACAAACGGTGGCATTTTTTTTCCCCCTCTGGATTACATTAGTCTCAATCAAAGTCTGTTTCCATAAATCACTATAGTAATGCTCATGGCATTGATTAACAGGAAATCTCACTTAAATCAGATGCAACCCCCTGGACTGTGTTCAGGACAAACCGTCATCTTCATCCTTACTTTAGACCTTGAATGTGACGCCCTCTGAGCTCAAAGCATCATATCGATTTTACCGCATTGCTGTCACGGCACAAAAGGGTAAAAAAGCCAATTTATCATCCTGCCATGCTCTTCTCGGCCAGGGTTGAAGTGGGCACTTTGTCAACCTCACAGAATTATGGGCTGAAATTGTTTACAAATGAGTGTTTGGCTCTGAGAAGGGTAATTAGTCGGAGACAGGCTTAGACTGTTAAACTTAGCTAGCTAAGCGGATTATTCTCTGGCATTACAGTCATTAATTTATCTCATCAAACATAATGAACCCACGATCGTATTCCAATAAAACTCCAGCATCATTAAGACTTCCGCTCTTTCACCAATTAACTGGTGTGATGATGATGTCCACTGACTGTCCACTGAGATGCATCAAAGTAGCCTCATTGGTTTGATTACAAGAGTTAATTATAATCTGATACACAGCATAAAAAAATTGTACACTACACCATTTTCCTGATAGTATTCGTGTATGTGTTTAAGTGTGTGTGTGTGTGTATGGAGAGTTTATAGAGGGCCAGTAAGGCTTTGTTCACGTTGCAGCTGAATGGGGAAAAAACCCATTGAATTCAACTCTGATCCAACTCATAAACGTCATGTGACTAATCACTCTGGAGACACAGAAAAATGACTTGAGTTCCTGTTTTTCCATCCTGATCTCATGAGCACACATAACTATCTTAAAGGTGGCAATTTCATATGAATTCATGCGATGCATTTTGTACGAAAATGTACGTTTTTATTTTTTTTTAGAAAAAAGCATGAAGCACTATCGCACAAAACCATACAAATGTAATGCTACGAATTCATACGTATTAGCCACCAATTCATCAAAACTGTTATGAATTGGCACAAGTTTGCGTTGTATTTTCACAAATACGTACACCATCCCAAAGCCTTCACTAACTACTATCCTGAGCTGTGTTTTACGAGAAAAGCCACAAACAAAACATCTACTATTATACAATGAAATATTTGAGATGTAAATCATTTTAAAATTATATTTCATCAAAATAACCTACTACTCATCAGAAGGTGACGCTTGGTTCATCTTAGCTGAGAAAAAGACAGAGGACAGTGAAAACAACCACTGGCATGATGGCGAGGTGTTAACAATTAATAAATAAAGAAATAATTAAATATCCCAATATAATTACTGAATATATAATTTATCATTTTATATAAATGCATTTAAATAAATTATTTTAGATAGATATTTAATAAATAAAATTTTAATATATTTATATATTGTGCAAATTCAGCACAAGTGTGATCTAATCTGAACTGAAATCCGACGGTCATGTAAAAACAGCCAAAGTATTACGTTGGCTAAAATTCGTTACATTATGAGAAGATTATGGAAGAGCCCGATATTGCACATTAAAGAGCAGCCTGGAGTCGTTGTGTTGAGCTGTGGCGCTCGGGGAAATAATCCAACCGAGCACTTACATTTCAGCTCGAAGGAAAACATCAATCTGGCTGTTGCAAGAAGATCCAGATAGAAGAAGGCAAACATTACAAAATCTATTGTTGGCATGTGTCTAAATGTGCAATGTTTACATGTAAGCGCAAGAAAACCAACAGAAAACAGACCCTGGAACATCAAGCGTGTGGCTTTCTGTGGTGTGCAGAACCAAAGTCACAGTCTGCGTCTTCCTGTTTTCCTTCTTTATCATCCATTCAATGTGATGAACTAGCTGCAGACTATTTCAGGGGAACATTCGAAGGACTGAGGCAAACGTTTTAGATTTGCCAGCTCAGTACTTCCTGGATTTCAGGAAGCACACGCCAAGCACTTTAAATTTCGGAAAGCAATTAAACGCCCTTGATGCTGATAACTGTGAGTGAACGTCAGTCTCTGAGTAGTCGTGATATCTTTGATATTGAAGATTTCAGCGCATTATTGATACGGATAAATATACTTTCATATTTCAGTTCAGCTTTAGTATTGTAAAACAAGCTCCTTTAATTAGGAGCGGCTCTTGAATGTCTCATTCCAGTAAAAGCCGAGGCGGTCGCTCATCTCTCTCCACTTCCCGTGTTGATCGGAGAGAGCGAGAGGGAATCTGACAATATACAAAATTGCTTTGTAGCATCCCAGTTCGTGACAGAGTAAAAACAGCTCACGCTATTCGGAGAGAAAGCCAGAAAGAAACAGAGAAGGACTGAGAGAAAGGCAGAGAAAGGAAGTTAAAAGCAGAAAAAGGAAGTTACAAAGCTAGGAAACGGAGGAAAAGAGAGGCAGATGCGGTGTGGCCAGCTCCTGTGCTGTTCCTATCCATCATTTCCCGGAGTCTGGGTGACTTCTCTCCATCCCTCCCTCCCTCTCTCTCTCTGTCTGTTTCTCGTGAGCTCTACGAGCTCCACAGTCCAGGGCAGGCTGGGCGAGGTGGTCTGGCTCTGGGTGGACTCTCACAGACGCTCCCTGGTGGGAATCCAGATATAAGGCCCTGACTGCTCCTCGATCACAGTTTTCACCTTGTGATAAACCTCCTCGAAGCTGTCGCCCTCCACGATTGCTGAGAAAAAAAAAAAAAAAACATTGCAGCATTAACTCAAATAAATTATGCAAACAGATGTACATTGAATGGGCATCATTTTTGCAACACAGGCAGAACTAATTTTTGTGCAAAATTAAACGTCGTGTAAAGCAGTTATTCATTGTTGAACGAATGCAACACTGTCAGCAAAAGCATTAACCGCATGTAACTACGGCAGTACTCTTAAAAGGACAACTTATCTACTTATCGATCAACATTTCAATAAAAGTTCCTTATCGAAAGGTGCATATTAGTGCCTTTCAGTAGTAATATGTACCTACTATTACCTTAGGGGTACTATTGCAAAATTTTTAGAGTGTACATAATAATTTAATATAAATGGTTGCATTGATGCAACGTATGTGTATCAATCAACTTTTTAGTAAAATCATTGCAAATCATGCTATGCTCTGTTTAAATCAGGGGTTTTCAACCAGGGGCCTCAAGATGACTTAAAATAATTTTAAATATGACAAAACAAGCTAAAAATCAAGCTATTTCTCATTTTAATGGACACGCCTAAACAACTTTTTTCTCTGAAGAATAAGGGCTACCATGGCCTTGGAAAACCTCGATATATGAGGTAGCCTAACTCTAGGTGGCGCAACCAAGCAATCACAACATTTACTATGTGGCACAAGCTGACTGGCCTCTGCTGATTCTGCAGCCAATTAGATTGCTTGCTCAATATTTAAATAGTCTGGTTTAGTGTTTGTTGTAAGCTTATCCTGCAGTGCACCTGCATCTTATACCCTCCACCTCCCCCAGCTCCACCTGTCTAGATCTGCTATGGGATTTATGTATGCAACAGCGGCATATTTTACATGCTCACAGCAGCATGTCTGTGTATCTATTGGCAGTAGCATGTCCATACTTGCTCTGCATAGCAGATGTAGTTGCACAAAGATCAAATACAGGATGTTAAAAATGTCTTGTCTATTAACATGCTAAAACTATTCGGAGAGTAGTCATGATTGAATTATTAAAGTGTGATTTCTAGACCTGGTAAAGGCATGTAAATTGACAAAACTCCATGGTGGTTACAGTAGGTATTGCCTAATTAATAAATGTGCCAGGTGTCCTCCAGGACACTAGTGGGCGATGTGTGAAACTGTCTTACCAGAGAAGCACTCCAGGAAATCTTGCTCCAGTTTAATAGCGCGGTCCATACCTTTCCTGGCTTGTTCCTCAGTTAGACGTGTGTTGATCTCTCTGGATAAAAGAGCAGAAATTTACATTTCGTCTTGATAAAGACATACAATGAGGTATTGTTAAACAGGGGCATTAATTTGAAGTGTTTGTGTGGTTGTTTGGCGTTGCGTACAGGACGTTCTCCAGTGATTTGGGCCGCACGAAGATGGCGATCGGGTGAAGCTGTGCGGCTTGTAGCCTACGAACTGCATTTGCGGACACATCCAGAATACAATGCTTTCCCTGCTGCTCACAAACACACAGACATACATTTTAAGACTTGCAAAAAGGATACACAAGTGCATTATTTTATCCAAAACACTTGATCTAACCTGTTCGGCCACCTCTCGGACGCTCTGAACGCTGGTTCCGTACAGGTGGCTGTTGTACTGGCCCGCCTCGATGAAACGATGGTTCTGGATGTCTTTCTCCATCTGTTCCCGTGACGACACAAAATGATAGTCCCGCCCATCCACCTCATACTCCCGCTTGGGTCGTGTCGTATCTGAGAAGAGCGGTGACATCGTCTCGTGACTATGATACCAGTTACATTTAATGTCGGCAGACGACAGGTGTGCTGAAAATGACTCGTTTGTTTGAATTGTTTACTGCTTATCATGAGAGAGGAGGCTGTTTGCAGAGACATTTTGGGCATCTAAAGAGAGTTTTTTTTTTTTTTTTACTGAAATGAGATTAAAGCAAGAGAGATTCTATTTGTTTCAGGCCCTGTGATTCCATTCTGGCCAGGAAAGTGGAATCCAGTCATAAAAACTGAATTTACGGTGTAATGCACGATGTCATAAAATTGTGAATGAATAATTAAATGTAGGGCTGTATAATGAGCTAAATCACAAAATGGACTAGTGTCTATGGATATTAAAGTGCAAAAAGATTATTAAAATATGAAGTCTGTTTTTTCTGTGTGTCTCTGTGTGGATGAGGCTTGAGGGGGTTTTGGCATCCGCACTATATGAGGACACAAAGAAGCTCTCTTAAGCCCTGTTCACACTACAAGTGACATGCAACAGCACAGCGACACAATCCCATTCATTTAGATGGAGAGCTGGTGATTTCTGGTGACACGAGTGACAGCCGCCGTGGCGACTGGATGGGGCGTGTCCAGCGACGTGACAAAGTTTAGAATCCTTCAACTTTATGCAAATGAGGAGCGACTTTCGGGAGTGACAACCAATAGGAAAGAAGAGTGTAGAGCTCATGTGATCGTTCTCCTCTCAGCCGTAGATAAACATGCGCAATGGAAGAAAGTAGGCTCTGTTTCTATTCATTTTTGTCTGTATGTACAGATTTAGATTATATTTAGTCTTTTGCCTCCAAAATGTTTGTACTTAGCGGCAAGAAACCTGATTCGCTGTCAAGACAACCAGTATTGAGAACGGCCCACTAGCAGCCTCATCTCCAGCCCCTGGCGACAGTGCTACTGTGAACGGGGCTTTAGGGTCACTTCACAAGCATTTCACTTGACAAAAACTATCGGCATATCAAATACACACAGAAACTCACGTTTCTTCATGACAACCCATCAAAATAAAAGTTTGGTTTAACTTTAAGAAATTTTGACATATTATTACTATATAATGGTGTAGCGTATCAGGCCTGAACCAGACAAATTAAAGATTAGATCGTGAGCATGGTTGAAACAAGAGAAGCCGAATTCCTCGGAAAGGCAACAGGATGTTGTAAATCAACTCCTAGCACCACAGTCTGAAGCTAGATAACCAACCAGCTCTTTCACAGAACAGCTTTCAACATTAACACCATTAGAACAATTATTGACAATTTCAATTCGGAGAAGAGATTGTCAAATTTGGGGCAAGTAATCAAAGAGATGCACAGCGTGACCATCACATATAAACCCATGATAGTAATCATGATCACAAGCTCTTTGGATTGACTTCCCCCACCTCGAAGGAAACCAGACTGAAATTCCTAAGGAGACCTGTTAACCCCTCTGGTTTTCACAGGACATATCCTTACTCCCCAGGATGGCACAGAGAATGCCTTCCAATGCATATATGCACCAAAATGAACTCAAAAAAGACTTCTAAATGGATATCAGTCCATTGCTTAACTCCCTATCATACATGAACCCACACATTTGACTTTAATGTTTCTAATCACTTATTGTGTATGTCTTTTTAAATAACTCTTGAATAGCTTAAGGGATCATATTCATGTTTAGTATGTGTGTGTTCGAATCTTCTTGCTTTAAATGTTTCTGACCATCAGTTATTTGTCAAATGTATCATATTCTTGTTATAGGAATCATGTCCAAATTATACCCTGCAAGAGCGGGAAAATTCGGACCATGTGCTTGATAAGATAACATATGATTTATGAATGGGTGGGACAAACATCGCAACACACCGAGAAAAGACAATATCTAATTGGTCAAGACAACATTTGAGGTGTGGCCAAAATGCCAGTTTAAATACTCAGGACACCATCAAATTTTGCTTTTTAGCTTTTAGCTTGCGTTTAGCTTTTGCTATCAACAATGCCGGCTTTTAGCCTGCTTTTAGTCATGCTTTGTCATCACTTTTAGCGTTCTTCGAGCGCCGTTCCAGCGTGCTTCGGCCTGTACGCCTGCTGCTACTTAGCCACAATGAGAAGAAACACCACCTAGTCTCGTCAAACTTTACTTCTGTTCTTTTACTTTAGTTTCTTACTTCTTTTCCGTTTGAGAGTTTCGTGTTCTGAGTTAAGTTTTGTAACGCCGTGTCTCCGAGTCTGACCTCGAGTGCCCGTCTGAAACTACAACCAGCCCACAACTCCGCATCTTCAGCCAACCCCCAACCACGGGCTTCCCAAGACGTCACTTCAACGACTACTGAACTTCCAGCCAATCAGCAACTTCGGGAAATCCCCTTTTCAGCGAAAACAAAGGGAACCCCATTAAACAGGCAACGCAAGTAACCTCCAGACTCACATCTGTACTGGTGTTATCTAATATAATTTAAACCTAATTGATGAACTCAATGCGAGGGTTAATTAATTGATTGATGGTTGTTCATGTCTATGCAATTTCACGTATTGCTGTAAACTTGGGATTTCACATTTTCATTCTCTTAAACTCATTCTTTCCTAACTTTCTATCTTCCTGCAACTTGTGTGAATGTGTGAGTGCGCGTGTGCTTATGTGTTAGATTAGTTTATGTGTCTTAGATTTATCTAATAAAGCCTTATTTATATTGAAAAGAGAAGTATCTTGTGTTTTTGTGCTCACAAGTTAATGTCTTTAACCTGCCGATCTTGTTACTGTGCTAATTAATAGTGTTTTCACTATACTTTGGATATTAATATCCAGCGCAGATTTGATGTTAAACGGCTCGTTCAGTGAATCGCTGGCCGTTTCAGTGATCAGCCGTGAAACAGTGATTCTGTTCAAATTCCCTTTAAAATCTTAAATGATTCCCTTTGAGCTAAATTGACCTGTTTCCCTTACAATGGAATATAATACTTCTTAAAATAATAAGAAAAATAATATTATCAATAAGTTACACACTTTTTAAAAATTGATTAAAAAAAATAATAAACACTTTTGGCAGCACTTTGTTTGCCAAAAAATAAAATTTTGAATTTTATTTTGATTACATTTTATGAGATTAATAAACTTGTTAATGTTTTTTGCCTTCATTTGATAGAACTTTTTAGGATAAAAAAAAATATATGACTTATTATTTAATTAGGATTAAATCATAAATCCACAGAATTTCTGAAAAAAAAAAAAAAAAAAAAATATATATATATATATATATATATATATATATATATATATATATATATATATATATATCACAAATCTCTAATATTGTAAAAAAAAATATGAATAATTCAATTAAATGTAATAAATCATTAATGAATTATGAATTCTGTTGATTAGACATGCTTTTTGATTATAAAAAGTTAATTAAACCATTACAATGGAATCCAGAAAAATTCAAATAGATTTCGTAGAGCTCTAAAAAGTATTAAACAACAACAACAAAACCACAAAACAACTAAACAACAACAAAGCAACAAAAACACAATAAATTGTTCTTATTTTGTATAATGTGTGATTCATGATTTCAATGAATTGACGTTTTGTGATTACTAAAATTTAATTAAAGCATTAAAAATTTAAATGGAAAAAAAATATCTAGAAAGAAAGGGAAATAAAAAAGAATTTGGGAAAAAATTAAATAAAATTCAGGAAAAAAATAAAATGGATTTCAAAGGGCCCTATATGCACTCAAGGATAAACCTCAACATTTGGTTCCACAAACCTCAGAAAGATAATTAAAACCTTTGATTAAAAACCTTTGCACACTGACTCCCAGAAACTGTGTAAAGCTGAATCAGATCGGAGCTTGCTGTTGTTAAAGGCTTTCTGCATGTTTGTGAGCAATACACATCTGAGAGTGATGAATACTTACGAGGGACACAAGAGCCAAACTTGTCTGGGAACTCAGACAGCAGGTCATCATTCACTCTGTCCTTCACCGGGCCCAGAATAATGATGGGCCTCGCGTAGTGCACTAAACAGGGTGCGACACACGAGAGAGACTATATGAGTACACAGACTAGAAGACAAAGCAAAAAAGGGAAGTGAAGAAAAAGAACAGCAAAAATATGACAGACAAGAAGTCAGTACCTCAACCCTAGTGAGCCGCCATCACACTCCCCACATGAAAACTAATGAGATTTTTTGAACATATTCAGTACTGAAATAAACAATAAAAGATCTGATTTCACATCAAACGTCAACTATTAGAATAGACTTTTTCAGCGTTTGCGTGTTATTTGCTCTGTTTGTTTGGTTGCTGTCTATAAACAGTACTGTGCAAAAGTCTTTATGTTTTAAGTCAGTTATTTCTATAACTGTTCTGTGTTGTATTATTTCATTAAAATTTCCAAACATTCCTTTTGCCACGAATTGTAAAAATCTAGTGGGATTTCTGAATGCACAACAGAGATCTGATCTGATCATCATCATCCAGTCCGTCTGAGATTACATGAAGAAACTGAGACAGACTAAATCCAGAAGAACTGTGGCCACGACTCCAAAACGCTTCAAGAAACCTTCCTGCAAAGCCACCTGAGAAACTATGTGCAAGTGCACCAAACAAAAGCTGTTAAAGGGTGCTCATTTTTTGATAAATAAAATCTATTTATGATATTATTATTGAAAGCATCCTCACTTTACAGCATCGGCTAAAAATGTTCACAGGCTTAAAACTAAGACTTAGCACTGTGCTGTATGCAAATGTACAGTATGAGCTTTTATTCCCTTTAGGACGCTGCATACATAGACCGTAGAATGCAAGGCATCTCACTAGGGTTTGGATCAGAGCATGCACATGCAGTATATGACACAATGTATGGAGACTCAGTCGAGTTATCTGACCTTCCACTTGTGCAACTGTCTCGTAACTCCGTACTGGCTCTTCCCTTCCTGAAAGAAACAAACACACATGCATCAGTCTCTGTTTGTAATACAAGCAACAACAAAACTCTCTCAGTACTCAAGAAGACGGTTGTATCTCACCCAGTGAACCTGTACTGTCTCGACTTCGGTCCTGTCAGAAGGAAATGTAGGGGACAACGCTTAATACACTGTTTCCTGCTTCAGTTTAGATGTAAGCATCAAGTCACTACATTATTTGCTATGGCCTTTCTTACCCTTTCTTTGGACTTCAACCGCGTCCACTCTTTTCTCTCAACCCTGGAAGAGAGATTCATCTGAATCAATGACACGAGATTTCTAACAGAACAACAGCAGAAGGAACACTGAGTTTCCTAAGAATGAACTGTTCTGTTGTTTATTGTGGCACACAAATGTAATTATGCAAATGAGGAAAGAGCGCAAACACTCATCATCTGGAGTACTTTACCAAGACTGTAGAGCTGATAAGATGGTGTGATATTGCTTAACTATAAAATATCTCATAAATATTAGACAAAACTCTTTTATCTTAAATTTGGAGGGCATACTAATTGCATTCTAACAGACTACATCATGCAGTAAATGTGTGCTCTCATGGTGTGTTTTTGTAAGTGAGTGATATACTGGATAATGTCAGTTCATGCATTGTTAAAACAGCAATTATGATATTTTCATGATACATATTACACACAAATCTCTGTCCCTTAAATTACAGTTTTTGAATTGAGTGAGTCTTGATTTAAAAATAATGAATAAAAAATGTTAGTCAAAATTAACTATATTAAATTTATTTCTACAATCTAAGTACATTTATATATATATATATGTGTGTGTGTGTGTGTGTGTGTGTGTGTGTGTGTGTGACCAGGATCATGTAACATCATTTTCTTTGTAATATCAGAACGTAAGATACCATGATAAAATATATAAACATAAAACAATAGTGGTTTTATTGAGAAATCATATTGTTTTTAACATTTTTCCTGATGTGAAATGTACCCTAAATTATATGACTAAGAAATAAATGACATTTTATGATATAATAAAATAAAAAACATTTATTTTAAATTGTAATAATATTTGCCAATATTACTGTTTTTATTGTATTTGTGATCAAATAAATGCAGATTGGATGAGCAGAAGAGATTTGTTTCAAACACATCAAAAATCCAATGACCCCAAACTTTTGAATAGTAGTGTAATTTTCATTTTCATAATCTGAAGGATTTCAACATTTCATATGCTGTCAATAGAGCTTAAGTTAAGTATTTATCCCAGAAGATTCTTTTAATTTTTTTGCAGAGAAATGTTTGAGCAGATGAACGTCTCTAGAGCACGTCCTTGTGTTAGCCTCTTGATACCCCGCAAAACATTTTAGGAAAATTAAATAGTATTTTTTAATGTCATTACATTGTTTAGAGCATTAAAAAAAATGTTAAAATGACATTTAATTCATAAGTTATGCTACGTCCTTGGTAGAGGACTCAATTTAAAAAAATAAAATAAAATAAAAAGACATGAATGAACATGCATAGGCAAAAACAATAGATTTTTTGAAATCACTAATAGATTTTTAGGTTTCAGGATTTTTTTTTACCAAACTTTGTATAAAGATGATTCTCAACTATGTTATAACAGAATGATTTGATATACCATTTTTCTTTCTGCAAAATGTGTGTAAAATGGCCATAAACAGGTTTTCTCATTATATATAATGTGTCTATAAACTGAATCTAATTCGCATATTAATGTGTTTTTGGGGCAACATGTAATGAAAAAAAGAAGTTTAATAATGGGAATAATCATTTCAGAATAATATATAATATTTCATAGGAATATTGAAATATAATTTCTTTTCCTGTTCATTTGTTGTGTCTCCCAAAATGCGTATTAAACCTGCTTTTAGTCCCGGTGTCCTCATATGAGGACATGTATGAAATCAACGTCCTGTTTCATAACAGAGAGTCATATTTTGATTTGAAACCCCAAAACATTTTCCCAAGATGTTGATTTATGACACACAGTTTAAAAATTCATCAGATTTAAATGATAATTACAAAATGTTATCATATTTCCATAAGAGTGTCACTAAATTAATTTCAGACATATTTGAAGACCAAGGAGAGTGAGTGGTCACGGTGAAACATCCAATCATTTGGTATCTCTGAAAAGCCCTGAATGTGCTCTGTACAGGACATCCAGACTAAAACTGTGGCATGTATATCCTCAGAGAAATTCATTAAAATATAATGTCCTCATGTGAGGATGCAAGGTCTCCGGAGAGAGACCTTGCATCCTCCGTTACATTTAACGAGAGCGAGTTTAAAGGTAAAACGTCTCTTTATGCTGTTTGAATATTATTTTGTTCAAAAACAACAGAGCAGATAACACAAGAGAAAGCAGCGACACACACACACACACACACACACACACACACACACACACACACACACACACACACACACACACACACACACACACACACACACACACACACACACACACACACACCTCCTCTTGCTGGGGATGAAGCCGACCTCCTCCTCGTCCCCCTGTGGGCTGACTCTGCAGGCCTGCCACCACTCCTCATCTCCACAGTCCAAAACATGCAGCACATCTCCAAACCTAAAGCCCACGGCCTGACTCAGGAAACCACAGTCTGCCGTCTTATCATAGTCAAACAGAGCCCTGCCAAACCACAGAGAGAGAGAGAGAGAGAGAGAGAGAGAGAGAAGGGTTGAAAAGGAAGAACATCAAAGGAAAAGCATGCAATTACACAGACCTTTTATTTTTGGCCTTGTTTCAATTTTATTCATCGGCTCTGCTCAGGATGGAACACTAGCCTTCTGCTTTTGCACACTGTGCAGTGCTCACTATGTTAAACAGCATGCAGCATGCAGAGATAAACCTTGTTCTCCCGTGATCCCACTGTGTTGCATCTTAAACACTTTAAAATGAGCGCTTAAATATTGAGAAAGAGATACTGAATAGTATCCAGCTCATTCCCCTCGTGTGGAAGGTCAAGTTGAGAGCAGGGGATTATGGGATACAGTATATGCAGTGTGCTCTGCTTATATACTGACCATTTTGGCAAATGTTGTATGTTATTTGGGAAATCCACATTTGTGGAAAAAGAAGTGTGCTTAACTGTGCACTCTGTAGTGTACTTTAAATCGTAGTATATTTTCAGACTGTAATTGTAGATAATATTAATGAAATAAAAGGACACTCAAGTGTTTCTTAACACACTTATGTAGACTTATAAAAAATGTGAACTTTGTAATGTCAAATTTAAATCATTATGATTTGATAATCTTTTATCAAGAAGGACACTTATTTTGAAGTGTTGACTAACATACTTAAGCACATGTGAAGTACTGTTTACTGTTTTATTTGACATTTAAGGTTAATATACTTTAAATGTACTAAACTGCAACTCCATTATTAAAAATGAGCAATTACAAATATATTTAAATACATTACATTCAAGCTTCAACAGATAATGCAATATGTTTTGGTATCTTCAAAGTATATCTTATTTCACCATAAATGTTTGTCAGTACTTTCAGTAGTCACTTTAACTATATTTTAAAGACAATACAAGTTATTATAAAATGACATATAAAGATGCACTTAAGTCCTACTGAAGTCAGACAGAAAATCACTTTTAAGTTCAACTAAGTGCATTTAATATAAATTTACACTATAATGCATTTTCATTTAATTGCAATTAACATGAAATGCAATGTCTGAAAATATCTCATTCAGTTCACACTTAAATATTTTCTTTTAAAGTATATTATTTCCCTAATAAATACTCTGTTTAAAAGTTTCACAATGGCTTACAAACAAAAAAGTAGCATATTGCACTTAGCATACATGGCAGTACTCTACTCTGACCTGTAGTATAGTAGAGAGAGAAGAGGAAATGATGCAGAGAAGACAAGGGTAATGGATTTGGATCTGGAGTAATACTGTCAGCCAGATCTGTACATGTGACGTCTATGTTAGTGTGTGCCAGTCCAGAGCTCTCTCCACCTTTCAAAAGTAACAGAAGACTGAAAGACTGGAGGCTGGTTGTAGTGTGTGTTGTATGTTTACCTGATATAAAATCCTCGTTTAGTGTTACTTCGTAATGTAGTTGTTCCAGAGCCCATACTGCTGTTCATCAACTGCTCTCGGAGATCATGAATTTTAGCTTCAAATCGACTGTACTCTGCACAAACAAACACAACTCTTATCCAACACTGAACAGAAGAGCCACATTCATTAGAAATCAACCTTTTGTGTGATGTTGAAAATATATATGCCATATACACTAGAATTAAAAAAAAATGTTTTTCAGATTTTTTAAATGTTTTTGAAAGAAGTGTCTTTTGCTCACCAAAGCTGCATTTATTTTACTAAATATACAGTCAAATTATAAAATATTTTTTCATATAAAATAACCATCTTCTATGTGAATATCTGTTAAACTGTAATTTATTTCTGTGATGCGCAGCTGTATTTTCAGCATCATTACTCCAGTCTTCAGTGTCACATGATCTTCAGAAATCATAATAATATGATGATTTGCTGCTCGAGAAACAATATTATTAGCAATATTGAAAACTGTTAAAAACTGCCCAGTACTTTTGTGGAAACTGATACATTTTATTCTTCAGGATTCTTTGATGAATAGAAAGATCAAAAGAATGGCATTTATTTAATATAGCAACATTTTGTAACATTATACATGTGTTTACTGTCACTTTTAATAGGATTAAAGCATTCTTTCTAAATAAAAGTTTTACTTTCTTTACAAAATAAATAAATAAATAACAACACTTACTGACCCCAAACGTTTGAATGGGAATGTATACACAGGACTCAAAAGTTTGGACACTTGAGCCAGAATTTAAAATGTATAAATGATTTTGCATTATATCACAAAATACATGACATTTATTTTAAAGAAACACATACAGTGTGTTATTTAACAGTTCCTAATAGATTAACTGTGCACTGTCCATTACTATTTTACTTTTTTACCCACATTTGGTGAATGTGAACTTTGGACCCAGTGTGCAAGATTGTTCAGTCAGGTGTGTGTGTGTGTGTGTGTGTGTGTGTGTGTGTGTGTGTGTGAGTGTGTGTGTGTGAGAGAGAGAGTGTGTGTGTGTGTGTGTGAGTGAGAGTGTGTTTGTGTGT